>NC_073259.2:108610757-108913787 GCF_029289425.2 Pan paniscus | reverse complement strand
TATTTCAGTCAACTGTCAACTTTGCTGTTACTTCCTATGATTTCCAAATTCCTGACTCTAATCATATATAAGTCCCCTTTCCAAGGATCAATGGCAGAAATACTGATAAAACTCCAATGAGAAAATGTTTACATTTTATTTTATTTATTAACTAAATATCCCTAAATAAACGATTAATTTAATAGATAAACACTAACATTCTGAAAATTCAGCCTCAATGGTTGCTTCAGGTAGCTGAGGTAGCTTCAGAGTTCCAGGTACTCTCAAATACTTTCAACTCATTTCAACCAAATGTACACATTACAGAATACATTGCACGGTCTGAAAGACCACCTGCTTGATGGCCCGAGCCCACAAGGTCCCAGGTATTTGAGGCTGGTGGTGACAATTAACAGAACAATTGATCCCAAGCCCACAAGGTCCCAGGTATTTGAGGTTGGTGGTGACAGTTAACAGAACAATTGATATAATCCCCATTTTGGCAGTTTGGTAATATTACAAAGCACACATTCAATGACCTAGCAAATATAGCTCTAAAAATTTTCCTACATATACATGTGCATGCGCAAAATGACATGGGTGAAAAAATGAATTCACAGATATGGAATTTAAAATGGTCACCTAAAAATCCATCAATAATGGACTAGTAAAATGAATTGGAATATATCCATAGAGTGGAATACTTTGAAACTATGAAAGAGATAAAAAGAATCTCCTTGTGTACTCACTCATTTATATAGATGTTTGCCAATAAGACAAACCAGTAAGTAAAAAAGCAAACAGACAGCCTGCAGCCTATGTTACCATTCGTCTTGTGAAAGGTATAAAACTAAAACGTTGACTGCCTCTGGGTTGGAGAAATTGGTGGCTGAGAAATGAGGCAGGAAGGAGACTCTTTCTTCCCTGTATACTATTTTATCTTTAAAATTTGTAACATACGATGGTATTACCTATATGAAAATAAAATAAAACACTTGAAAATACATACAGAATAATTTAACTGTATGTTTCTCTGTTTTTCTATTAATATTACCAATCTCAATTACTGTTTATGGCCCAGGTTCTTTTCTATTCTAGTAAAATACATGTCTATTGTAATAGGCAAATGTTTTCCAGCTCAGAACATTAACTACTGCAGGATCTTTTACCCAAAGGACAGGATTCTTTTATTTTCAATATCAGTTATTAATTTACATGTTTAACTATGATTTGTTAAGTGCTCTCCACATGCTAACACGTGCACGAGGCCTACAAAGTGGAAAAGATGCACGTCTTATTTAAAGGAGCTCATAATACAGTAGGAAAGACAGAAAATTGAGCAAGCAACTTATTCCATTCATAACTATCTATTTATTCCCACTATGTGCAGGACAAATCAACACAGTGTGATAAGTAGGAAAAGAAAGGGAAGAGATAAGGCACCAGGAGAGCCCAGACAAGCCCAGCTCTATCAGAGTAGGTGAGAGAAGTCCAAAAGACAACAGGAATTACCCAGGACATGGAGGGGGCAAGACATGTTCCACCATGTCCAAAAGTTAAGAAAATCCACTGAGCAATCAGTAACCTACAGGTAGTTAGCATGGCTCAGTAGAAGAGTGTGAGGGGGTCACGTGCAGAAAAGAAGCTGGAGCAATGGACCACGAGAAGTCAGACCACAAAGGACCATGCTCAAGGTTTGGAATTTTAGCCCAAAGACACCAAAGACTCACAAAGGGTTTCAAGCATTTGGGATTCCCAAACAGTAGTTTCCAAACTTGGTTATACATCAGTATCATCAAAAGAGTTTGATTTTCAGTCCCACCCTAAACTTACTGAATAAGAATTTTAGGGCATGGGTCCCAGAATCTGCACTTTTTTTAAAAGTTTGCCTGGTGATTCTGATAGTAAACCAACTATAGGATCTAGGTATCTAGGATCTCTGATATATACACCTCAAGGCTCAAAATACCCTCTTAGTGACTAGAAATGAAACAAGGAAAAGTCTCTGCTCCTCCCTCCCAAAGCAATTGCTGAGTATAGAAGAAGGTTGGTTTTATTGGGCTATCCCAACACCAGAGACAGAGAAAGCAAAAGGCAGGAACAATGGGATAAATCAAGGCTAGTACTCTGAAGGGGAACATTTATAAGTCCTAATCTACAGGAAGAAAAAGAAAAAAACAAATGAAATCTCAGTTGACATAGGTACAAAAATTTCTTCTTACTTTGATTATTTTAAGTCATTATAAGACACCAAAGCAGAGAGTACAATTTAACATTACTTTTAGCTCAGCCACATATTTGGAGTTTAAGACTCATATTTGGCATTCATAGCCATACAGCACATACAATCTCAATTGGCCTAAAATGGGAAGTTTTTCACCACCTGAGGCAAAATGAGAAGTGGCTATTTGCTTCCTGTACCAAGATAACTTGATGTTACTAAAGACTGGGGAGAGCTTCACATTCACAACTCTTTAATGCTTTAATGCACCACAGTAAACATTCATCTCTATTTTGGGTTTGTCTTCCCTATAAAAATTCATCTTGGCTCACGCCTGTAATCCCAGCACTTTGGGAGGCCGAGGCAGGCGGATCATGAGGTCAGGAGATCGAGACCATCCTGGCTAACACGATGAAACCCCGTCTCTACTAAAAATACAAAAAATTAGCCAGGCGTGGTGGTGGGCACCTGTAGTCCCAGCTACTCGGGAGGCTGAGTCAGGAGAACGGCGTGAACCCGGGAGGCGGAGCTTGCAGTGAGCCGAGATCGTGCCACTGCACTCCAGCCTGGGTGACAGAGCGAGACTCCACCTCAAAAAAAAAAAAAAATTATCTTGGCCACCATTTGAGGTGTTTTGCAAGACATAATTACACAGTAATTCTGACATGAAAACAAAAGAAAGAAATAAGGAAAACCAAACTACCATACAAAGATATATTTTAAACATTTAACAGCCTTCAATATAGATGAGTCAAATACTTAATAGAAATACCACCCACAGTTCCACCTGATCTGCACAGCATTTCCTTCCAAAAAAGCAAGTGTATGTTTATTAAATGTATTCATTCACTCATTCAATGGGTATTTACTGGGCATCCACTCTGTGGCAGACACTGTGATAAGTACAATGAAGTGGTGAATAAGGCAATCTTCTCCCTGCCCTCACTTCACATACTGGTAAAAACAAACATTAGACAAAGCACAATAAGGACATGGGGTAAAGTGCTGTGAATGGAGGCCCAGGATGTTAAGGGAACACACCACTGGGACCTAATCTGGATTGGGGGTTATGCAGAGCTTACCCTGAAGATTTTGTAAAAGTTGTGATTTCAAAAATTAAGTAGAAGTTGGGGGGGGGTGTGGAAGGAAAGAAGAGGAGGAAGAATAACTGTATGTATAGATTGGGAGGCAGGGTAGGAAGGGAATAAGATAGACATGGAGGAACAGCATTAGAAAATGTATAGAAACGAGATAAAACATAGTGTGCTTTAAAAACTGAGAAAATCATTATGGGTTGGCAAAGAAGGAAAAGGAAAACATAGACAGTATATAAAGAAAGGTGGCAGGAGAGATAGCCAGGGGATACATATACACAGTATCGAATTAATCTGGAACACTCCCCTGAATTAAGCAGAGATGAGTACTTTTGTCCCAATTTATAATTAGCTCTAGAGCATAAAAATTAAGTGCCTTGGCCAAGGTCACCAAGTCAGAGCAAAGTCAGCTGTCTGCGGCACTAGATCCATTTGTCTAATGGTTCCAACAGATACTGAAATTCAGGATATTGCTTTAGTCCCAAATTACATAAAATTGAATTTTCTGATGTTTTAATAGATATTAGCACCAGTAAAATATTTGTTGTTCATAACATCAAATTATTGAGTGATATTTTATTAAGTTTTTCAAAATGTTACCATTGGGGGAAACTGTACACAAGTTCTTTCTGTGTTATTTCTTATAACTTTATATGAATCAATAATTATCCAAATAATTTGTTGAAAAATGGAATTACTGGTTTACCCAAAAACTAACAGTAAGAAGACAAGAGAGGAAAGTATGATTTTTATATACTAGGATGATCTTCATGTTTTTCAGCTTACTACTAATTCATTCAAGGTTTTGGGACACTACAGATTTAACACTGATCAAGGGATTTCTATGTGCTAGACGCCTTGCTAGTTAATTTGCAATCTCATATATGCCTCATAACTACAAGATCAATGTCTTATAATTTCATTTTATGGATTAGAAAATAAACACAGAGCAGCTAAATAATTCACCCAGAGTTTCAAGGGTATGGGTGGCAGAGGCAGAACTCAAACCCAGGTCTGTGTTACTCCAAAGCTCTGGTTCCTAGGTTGAAAGCCAGGTCCTAGGTTCTTTCCTTCCATGGGTCATTCACTCCCTTTAGGCATCCATTTCCTCTACTCAATGAAACTAAACCAGATGAGCTCTGATTTCATTTCAAGTTCTAAATGTTTGCCAACTTACAATGAACTGGTAAAGTAAATGCTATATATGCTATCTAAAAACAACATTATGATAAAATGTTACTTTTTGCATTTATTCCCCCTTTCCTTAGTTTAGATAACTACTAGGGTGAACTATAGAGTAATTGTGCTTTTTCTTAATTCTGAGAAACTCCATGTAGACAATATATTTATATGATTATGTAGCCATGTATCACATAGATACAGACATATGTACCATATAGACAATAAAAAGACTCTATTGCAAACATCTTAAGCTATAAAAATATAAGCAAATTTATTGGCTCATGTTACTAAAATGTACAAGGACAGGCAAGTTTCAGTCATGGATGGATGCTCAAACAATGTCCTCTTGGGAGGAATAAAAGAGGAAGAGAGATTGTCCTAAGCTAAAAAGAGGTCAGAGACCTTAACCTCAAGCCATTCCTACCCTTTAAACCCCAGAGTAATTACTATATGCCAGCCAGTCCTCTCCCAGGTCAACTTTCCTTTCAGGTGCCATCTCAGAAATGTCTAATATTTCTGTGATGACTCATATCCCCTCCAGGTTCCGCCCATTCACAGCTTCTTTGAAAAACTATGTGCACTCACCATCCCATCTGCTTCCTCACGTCCCATTCACTCTCTCACTCCCTGTAATCTTTTCTCCACCCACCTACACCCCACTCAAAACACTTTTGCTTACAGCACAATGACTTCCATCTGGCCACTATGATGGGCCTTTCCTGCTCTCCGGTTCTTAATCTCCCAGTAGAACTTCACATGGTGGACAACTTTCAGAACTTCTGAAAGCTCTTCTCTTGGATTTAGCAATAAAATATCTGCCTGGTTTTCCCAACTCCTCTGCTGTTCCTTTTCAGTCTTCAACATCCTCTTTCTCTACCCACTAATTAATTTCTCCAGGGCTTTGTCCTGGGTCCCCTTTTCTTCTCTCTCTACGTTCTTCCTTGTTGATCTCCCCTATTCCCATAGTATTAATATTATGAACATGCTAATGCTCCCTAATTTCCCTCTTGCTTTGACTATCCCTCCGGCTGACTATTTTATACCTCCACGTGGATGCCTCATAGGCTTTTAAAGCCCTGACTTTAATTTTTCATTCCTCACTCTCTATATCTATCCTCTCCAAAAATCCAGCTCCTCTACCTTTCTAATTTCAACAAAGGGTTCCACCCTCCACCAGACAGGCAGGTCAGAAACATCCCTCTACCTTACCACCCCACAGAGCTGTGTCTGTTGGGAGTTCCTGTCACTTCAGAACCCAAAATAAATCTTGACTCTAGTCACTCTTCTCCATCCCCACTTCCCCAACTCTCATCCAATCCACCACCCTTTTTCTCCTGGACCAGACTCTTAACTGGCATCCTCACATCCAGTCAGATTTATTTCCAATACATTATCCTAAGAACACAGGGGAATTGCTGTGAGATGAAATCCAGAACATGTTACTCTCCTGCTTGCAACCTCTAAATGGCTTCTCAATCCACACTGGATAGAATATAAAATCCAGTTTCCCCTCAGAGAATGCTCCCCAGATCTGAAACTTATCATCATTCTTGTCTCTAAGTATCTCATTTCCTCCCTCTTTGCACTACCCATTCCATTGGCCTGTTCTCTTTTCTTCACAGGCCTTAACACTATCTGAAATTATCTTTCTGGCTTATTCTCTTGCTTAAATCTAATCCCCTCCTGTACAGTGTACACTCCATGAAGGCAGGCACCTTGCATTTACCTCTGTAATTCTAATGCCCAGAACAGTACCTGATATACAGTGGATACTCAATAAATAACTGCTGAATGAATGAATGAATGAATGAAGCACAGACATCTTTGACATGCATCGTCTTGACTTTAGATGAAAGGAAAGGAAGTAAACAGGAAGTTTATTTTTAGCTCAGCTTCTATCGGAAGAGAATTATCTAATAACTCCAACAGTCTTTCATCCTGGTCAGTTTTTCAACATGAACAACTCATTGTATATTTCAAATTGAAGTCCAAACTCCCACAATCACTCTCAGATTATTCCATTCCACTCTATCAGCATGGGATAATTATTTATTCTAAAATGACTGGTTGAGCCATTCCTCTCTCCTTATTCAAAAGCCTAACCAACTTAAAAGTGACTTTGTATGTATTTGAAGGAGTAGTAATCATTCCTAACAATAACAGGATTTTATGTGGTCATGTCGTCGTCTACCTGTCTTCTAAATTACAGGATAATTTTACAGAGCACTTTTAAAGGGTGCTTGTTTGATATTGGTAAGGCCCTTTATTCTGTTGAACATCTTGATGAATGTTTGAATATGTAAGTTTGGGGCGAGAAGTTGAGGACAGTTAAACTGCTGTATAAAAAGACATTGAAGCTCTCAGGAACAGAAGGTGTGAAGGATATTTTCTGAGTATAGATTAGAAATATTTTTACAGAGTTACAATATTATAGTTAGGGGAATGTCGACAGTCCAGATACTTGTTTAGTGAATCTATTCATTCTTGACTTAGCTTGACAATAATTTCTTATCTCAGAATCATGATATTGATGCTGATAATGATTATGGTAACCACTAGCAATTATTGAGGACTAAAAATATACCAAGCAC
This sequence comes from Pan paniscus, assembly GCF_029289425.2. Lineage (NCBI taxonomy): Eukaryota > Metazoa > Chordata > Mammalia > Primates > Hominidae > Pan > Pan paniscus. Next base: position 108,906,720 of record NC_073259.2, on the reverse strand, counting down.
ATTCCTAAAGCACTTGGTGTGCACTATTTCAGTCTTCATAACAATTTGCCTACAGCCAACCCAGAGAGTAAGCGGTGGTGTTGGACTTGAACCCAGATTTTCCCATGGTCTCAATTGCTATGCTATAAAAGAAGATTAACAGCTCCTCTATCATAATTCTAACAAGAAGAAGTCACTGGAAGGTGATGCTGGTGTGACAGAAATTTTGGAGGAAATAAATTATGTCATACTGGAGTTTGTGAAAGAGAAAGGATGAATTAAGACACAAATTTAGAATATACCGTGGTTTGAAAGTTTGTGTCCCCTCCAAAAGTCTTGTTGAAACTTAATCCTCCGTGCAACAGTATTAAGAGGTGGGGCCTTTAGGAGGTGGTTAAGCCACGGGGGCTCTACTCTTATGGATGGAATTCGTGCCTTATAAAAGGGCTAAAGGGATCGAGGTAGGCCCCTTTACCCTTCCACCTTCTACCATGTAAGGACAAAACAACAAGGCACCATTTTGGAAGCAGAGAACAGCCCTCACCAGACACTGAATCTGCTCATATCTTGATCTTGAACTTCTGAGCCTTGAGAACTGGGAGAAACAAATTTCTATTATCTTTATATTACCCAGTCTAAGGTATTTTGTTATAGAAGTGCACATGAACTAAGACAGGATCTTAATAAAAGTGTTCATTAAAATTAGAAGTAAACTAAGCATGATGTTAGGCTCAGAAGTTCTAAATAGGAACCTACCTACCTCAGAAAGGAATGAGCCTCTAAAAAACATTTCAAACAGGCGCACACACACACACACATACACATACACACACTTGCAAACAGCTGCGGAGGGGAGATAAAAGAGCAGGCTTCCAGAGAAAATAATGTGGTCACAGAGGAAACTTTCTGAGGGGTTCAGGCTTCAAAACAACCACATAAAAGATGGAAGGAGAATCATATAACAAAGAATGAAATATAAGAGTAGCACTGACCTATATGAAGAATGTCAGAAAAGTTCAACTAAAGCCAGGAATGAGCTGGAGCCTGTGAAAAATGCCAAAGATGACAAAAAGGTTAGGCTGCAAAAACAAAAAGAAAAGATACTCAGAGCCAGAAAATGAATAAAGAATATTATTGTCCTTGGCTTTCAGTGGGGCGGGGGGCGGGGGCGTGGATATTTACCAGTAGTTTGGCATTTGTCAGAAGCTACACAGAGAATTTGGCTGAGACATGTGCCAGTGTTGGGCCCACCAATCTTGCTGACTCGCTATCAGGAAGATTCCAGATCCCCAAAGAGGCAATGTACCTCTCTTAAAACACAAGTCCAAAAATGTCATAGAAGATGCATCCAACTTCTGCATTGTCGTCTACAAAGAGCAAACAGCAAAAGTAGATTAAGTATTGTTAAGAAGTACCTGGAGCTAACAGAAGAAAATGAGTTCATCCTTCAGGCCCTGATCAATTATATCCTATATTTCTGAAAGGCTAGTATGTCTTATAAAATCAAACAATGATTTTAAACTAACATGAAGGCTAGCAGTCCAAATTTGTCCTCAGGACTTTGACACTTGCTGTTCCCTCTGCCTGGACTACCGTTCACCCTGGATCTTCCTATGCTCCCTCACTTTATTTAGGACTGTCAAATGTCACCACCTCAGCCTTCCTGACCATTCTGTTTTGGTAGCTTGCAACCCCCTATTCATTATTCTATATCTCCTCACCCAGCTTCATCTTTCTTTGTAGCATTTACCACTACCTAAAAGATGTTTCTGCTTATTTATTTGTTGCCTTCTTACCCATTAGAATACGAGCTCTGTGGGATATAGACTTTGTCTTATTCACTACCTTATCCACCGTACCAGGTACTCAATGAATACTTGTTGAATGAATGAATATGTACATGAGTAGGGAGACCTGGGTCAGTTATAATTTTGGCGGATGTCATGACAATATCAAATGATGACAAGATTTGTATGAGCCAATAAAAATATGTGGTAGCATTTTTTTAAATGTCATTTTAGGCTTTAGTAGTATGACAGTGGTATCTCAGGGATACATTAGAATTTCCCAAGTGTATTTACCATCATAATATCCATCTTTGAGATCTTCTCCCCTCATTTCTGGTTCAGTAACTATATGATGAGGCACAGGCATCTTTTTTTTAAAGGTGTTCCCATTGCTCACCTCCTATTAAGACTCACTGGCTAGAGAAAAATAGGTGGTCATTTCATTGGATTTTGTCAACCAACGTTCCAGGCATGCCTAAAAGATCCTGATGAGGGCTGGTGACCTAACTCAAAAACAGCATGATCTGGTAGTTTTTCAGGTGAGTTATGGTGCATTTAGAGAAGGCTAGCCAAAGACAAATGCAGGAAATAATTAACATTCCATAGCCTAATAGATGCCTTTGGCCAATTCACAGGTAAGAAAGCTGACCTCTGACTCTAGTAAATGTCTTTACCTCTGTCACATCAGGGATCTTTGAGGGGGTTTCTATGTTACTACAGTCTGGAAAAGAGATATGTTTGGCTGGAAAACAAACAACAACTCATGATTGCTGCCTTCACATGTCTGAGGGACTGTGACTCAGAAAATTGGATATAGGTTTATTTTGTTCCTAATTCCAACCTCTGAAACAATTCAATATGAACAGGAGAAGTAAAAATAAAAGAGCACTGAACAAGGAGTCACCCAATCTAGGTTCCATCCCTCCTCTGACATTTACTACTAACTGCTATGAGCCAAACAAGTCATTTACTCTCTGTGTCTCAGTTTCCCCAACTGTAAAGTGGCACAATGCCTGCCCTTCCTGCTTCATACTGCCTTCAATAAAGAAAGTCCTCTGAAAATCGTAAAGTTATATATAGATGGTAGGATTACTACCAAGTTACAGGATCAAGATTTAATTTGTAATTAAGAACTTTCAACACTTACAAGAACCAATCTAGTAGTGCAAGCTGTTTCAAACTGGGCAAGTTCAAACTGGGACAGAAAGACACGGATTGTTAATTGCACTGAAGTCATTCCTCCTTGAGAAGGAAAGAGAATGGGTAACTAATGTTTTCTAAGCCAGTGGTCCCTTTATTGTTATTATTATTATTATTATTATTTTTGGTTTAAGGACTTCTTTTTCATGTCAGAAAATTTCACTGAACACACCACTCATAAATATGTATGAGAGAGGAGTGGGGGAAAAGGCCACAGCCTCAGCAGCATCTGATTACAAAAATTCAAAATAACCAGAATTACGATGTACTAGCTGATGCAGTCAAATAATTTCCATTTCTCAAGCACTATAGGACTCATGTCCATATGAAGACGGGCAGTGTGATTATGTGTGTAAGACATTACTCAGACTTCTAGGAAGGCAATACACTTTTTAGATTAGTGCACATTTTACAATAATGCATTCATTTTTGCAGACAGTGAAGCCCAGACACAGAATTCTTATTTTTTGCCACACTAAATTAACTAGTGGGCAGCATCCAAGTCCAGTCAGCCTTCACAAATGAAATAAGGTTCTGTCTAAAGGAAAAAAAAATCTTTAAAATGTTCACTTCTCTTAACTCCAGCAAGCAAATTTCAAACAAGCAGTGGGTCCTGGATATTTTACCTTATTTATTTGAAAATGCCACTGATTGTAAGATACCCCATTGCCATATGTACTGCGAATGAAAAAAAGGCCAATTAAACTATGAAAGAATACTTTATCACTTAAAATTTTTGTATCTTTATTAAAATGTGCTTTTAAACTTGCCCAGATTGTTTTTTGTAATATATATTCTTGTACCTACATTACAAAGAAATAAACTGGTTAAGGTATCCCTAAACTTTCTTTATTTGCAGTTGGAATCTACTAAATAAATTGTGACTTGGTGTTTTCAGTTTCTGTGCTTCTCCACACAAAATCATTCTCTCTGCCATCAAGAGGGAGGTACTACAGCATCTCCTCAAAGAGGGATCACATATTATCTCCGAGATTTTCTTCTGAGCCACTGGCCCCCATTCTGCAAGTTCTGGTACAAATCCACAATCAAAAGCAATGATATCACAATTACGGCCTGGCCAGCAGAAGTATAAGACACATCCCAAAGACAGAATGATGTACATCTTGAAAACAATACAGTATAAAATTCTTAGGAGAATCAATTCGGAAAAAAAAATAGTTTTCTAACTAATAATGAAAATAGGCTTATCTTCCTAAGTACCTCATTGGTGATGTCCTCAGTCTTCTAATCCTCAAGGCAAGATAGGGAACCTGCTTTTAGTCTCCCTTCTGTTTCATCTAACTATACTGCCCATTGGACTTGCTCCTTGCTTCTCAGTCCTCAATCCACATCTTCCTTCAGGCTTTAACCCATCTCAAACACTTGATAATTACAGTTTTCTAACTGCCCTTCCTACCTGCAGTCTCTCTGCAATCCAACATATTAGGATTAATGACCTTCAAATACCTCTTTCATCATTAATTCCTAGTTCAAGCATTCCCACCTGCCCCATTTTTCCCATGGCTAAAACATCGAACTCCTTTGAAGGCCCCATAAAATCTGACCTCACTTTATTTATGAAACTTTATTTCCCACCTTCCTCTCCACACATCTGACCTGATGCTTGGGCCAGTCTCCTTATCTTTTGTTTTTACCATATGTATTCCCAACAGCACATTTTTGATCAAGCTACCTTCTCCTCCACCTATTCAGCTGTAATCTCTTTCCCTTGACAAAGTCTTTTCTGACTTTTCCAGGCCCTGTGGACTTCTTATTCTGTATTCCTGCTATGCTGATAGTGAGTATATTTTGGTTTTAGACTGAATGTGCACTCTTACTCTTTTTCCCTATGAGATTGTCAGCTTAGAATCATCAAAAAACAAACAAACCTTGAGGCTCAGTCAACTCCTGCCAAGGTGGCACCCCATACCCCCATTCAGTTTTAGTCCATGCTCTTTACAGTCTTTTGCAAGAGTTACCACCTGCTGCTATATCTTCTTTTTTTTTTTTTTTTTTTTTTGAGACGGAGTCTCACTCTGTCATCCAGGCTGGAGTGTAATGAAGCGATCTCGGCTCACTGCAACCTCCACCTCCTGGATTCATGCTGCTGTATCTTCTCACCTTCACCACCACCAGCCTCAGCCATGTGCATCTTAAATTCATACTCAATAATCACAAGGATCAGCAAGTCCACTATGCCCCCTACCATGGCCACCAACAGGCCCTATAGGGGCCTGTGGAATATTGAATAGTCAAGGCTCACTCATGCTGAGCAGGCTAAGCTGGTCTGTTAAAAAGGAAGGGGCAGTTATAAGAAGAAAGGGGGCTTTCTGAGAAATAGAACCACTTAACCATGGCATCTATGATGTTTGTATCAGACAACCTCATGCTGACTTGAAAATCTAAAGAAAAATAATCTGTTGAAGCTCTACCTTTATGTGACTTTGACCACTCAAACCTTTATTTGACCACTCAAACCTTTACTGCCCTGACTTTGGGTATGAGCGAGCTTTTTTTCTTTTTTAGAGACAAGGTCTCCCTCAGCCACCCAGACTGGAGTGCAGTGGTCCAATCATAGCTCACTGAAATCTTGAACTCCCAGGGAGAGAGCACTTTTTTATTTAATTTGTTTTAACAGAAGTGGTCTCACTATGTTGCCCAGGCTGGTCTCAAATTCCTGGGCTCAAGCAATCCTCCTGCCTCGGCCTCCCAATGTGCTGGGATTACAGGTGTGAACCACTGCACCCGGTCGAGACAGCAATTTTGATAAGACATCTCCCAAACAGTTGTTAGACTATTTAAAAGATACGATAGCAGATAGGGAGTGTAAACTCTGAAGCAAGACTGTTGAAGTCCTAAACCCATTGCTTATTAGCCGTGTGACCTTGGACAACTGACTTTAAAGCCTCTGCATCTTGGTTTCCTTATCTGTCAAACGAAAATGATATTATAACAGTACTATTTATCTCATATGGTTGTTGTAGGATTAAATGAAAAATTCTTAGAGCTGTGCCCAGTACAGAGTAGGTGCTCAATAGGTATTAGCTACTACTATCATTGTCATCATCATCAACATTTTTATTAACAATAAAAGCATTTCATTTATTGTTATTTATCTTTTACTATAAAGGCATCTACTGGCAGGCCTGTTCCAAACACAAGGCAAAGCCTGGCTTCTCTGATATCATTTCTTCAACCTACCCATTAAAATATTGCTTTTCTCTAATGTCTTGTCATCAGCCTTCCTCTTTCAATGTAAATTCTCTCCTTTGGGGATGTTATCAAGCCAGCTTCCCTTGTGAGTTCTAGACCTGCAGTCAAAGTTAAGACTCTTACTGTATTCTGATGTCTTCACCTGGATGGTTCATCCACAGGAACCTGGAATATCACATATCTCTCCTGGCTCCTCACTACCTATGGGGCAAATGCAAATCCCTCAGCCCAGCATTCTTGTATGCATCTCTTCAAGTGCCATCATTTTCAAACTCCTAGACCTTGGGTCATCCTATTCCCTTCACCTAGAATCCCTTTTCCTTTTCCTCCATTTGAAGAAAAACTCCCTTGGAAGCATTGCCTATGACCTCATTAGAAGACCTCCTCTTTCCTGTAGGTTCTCAAAGCACTCCCAGATATTCTATATCACAGCCCGTATCACACTATATGATAGTTTGTGGCTTCTCTCCTGTTCAGAAAGAGCTTAAAGACACAGGAAGGGGAACATCACACACCAGGGCCTGTTGTGGGATGGAGGGAGGGGGGAGGGATAGCATTAGGAGATATACCTAATGTAAATGACGAGTTAATGGGTGCAGCACACCAACATGGCACATGTATACATATGTAACAAACCTGCACGTTGTGCACATGTACCCTAGAACTTACAGTATAATAAAAATATATATATATAAGACTTCATATTTTATTCATTTTTGTATGCTTAATGCCTAGTACAGTGGCAGACACATATTTTTCAAATAGATTAATAAGCTTCTGAGCCCAGGCAAACTTTTACTAGATTTTCTAAATCCCTAACAGATCAACATTTTCACCCACGGGGACTCCAAAAACTTATTGATAAATGAAATATAAAGGAAAGGAAGTAAAACGTATATGCAAAGACTACTGACTCTAAGATTACTAATAAATATTAGTTTAGCAGTTCAGCACACAGAATATTATAAGAAATGAATTTGCATTTTTCCCTGGCATTGTCATATTTTCTACCCAATGAATAGGGCCTTCAGGCACTGGTCCTGCTGTCACTAATTGAAATGTGTTTTCCTGATATTCAGCTTGTGTTGCTTTGTTGATTCATGTAGCACCTTGCTTAATTAAATAATGTAAGTGCTTGGTTACATAAGGGTACCAAATTTCCACTTCACAATTCAAGAAGTCATCATGGAAGGAGCCACTCAGTATTAGATAATACTAGATGGCAGTAGCAGTTGCAATAGAAAAATCCAAATTATCAGCCTCACTGATATCTGTCTACAGCTGCTATACAATGGTGTGGTTCTATTTTACATTTCGGTGTTCCTTGCGTGCCCTGTAGAGAAAAAGTATAAATACAAGCACAAAACCGTCCACATGGGGAAAAAACAGCACAAATAAGCCAGTAAATCAAACCCCTAAATTGCAGTAAAATGATCAACTACCTTGATGTTGCAGATCATGCAACTAATATAGACATTATGCTTACCTCTCAAAAAACTTTTATAGTAGTTTATGTGGTCAATACTTTACAACATCACAGCAATGATGCCAAGGACAGAAAAAGTACCGAGTAGAGAGAAGACTGCAGAGATTCAACTCTTGGCTCTTCAACCGTCTGTGGCTTTCCTATTTTCCTTAATCTCTTTCCCTAAGCCTCCTGTGTCTGTGATTAAGGAAAATCCTGCTCCTTCTCACACATTATGCCCATTGTATCTGTAATTCAACCACTCAAAATGAATTCAAAAATATATACAAAAGGTATTTGCCAGGCACTCTACAAGCCACCCAGGATACAAAATGAATAAGATACATCACTCCCTCAAAGAGCTCACAGACAAGTAGAGATCTAACCAGGCCCATCCTCCTGCCTGGGTGCAGTTAGCCTGCACCCTCTGCCTAATTTTGGTGCTTGCTGCAATGTACTGAAGTATGTCCTATCACATCTGTGCCTCCTCTTAGACCACAAGGCCACTGGAAGCAGAGGCCACATCTTGTTCATGTGTCGCATCTATGGTAGTCTGGTTCCCTCCTACATTTCTCATCTCATCTCCCACTACTTTCCTTCTCCTTCATTCCACTCCAGCTGCAATGACCTCTAGGCTGGTCCTTAACGTGCCAGGGGAACACATGCACCTGTGTTTGCACTTGCCATTCCCTTTGCCTTAATCACTCTTCCCTCATATATCTGCATTGCTAGCTTCCTCACATCCATCAGTTTTTGTTCAAATGTCCCCTCCTTAGTTAGTGAGACCTTCTCCAATCACTTTTTAAAACTTCAAGTCATATACCATAGCATTTTCTATTGCCCTGCCATGTCATCTTTTCCTCCATCACACATCACTAATACAAGCTGCATTTTTCTAATCTTGCTCATTGTCTGCCTCACCTTGCCACCAAAATACAAGCTCCAGGAAGACAGGAATGTTTATGTATACACTGCTATATACACGGCACCTCAGGTAAATGTTGGTACATGTATATTGAAGGGTTAATAAATATGTCATGAATATACAAACTTAGGAACTCCAAAACCTAGCATAATTACAATCTATGCTCTTCAGGAAATGAAAATTTCCAGAGTTTGAAGGGTAAAAATGGTAGGGAACGTTTTGGTGGTCTGGTCACTGCAATTCAGTTTCTCCTTCCTAACAGCATCCAGACTTCCTTTCAGGGACTTCTCTGTCTCCTGCTGTGTGAAGTCTTTGGTGATAATAAGTTCAGGTGCCTGGGCTCGTACTAGGGCAGTCGAAAGGGCAGATCCTTCCACTAACTGCCCTGGTGTAGCTGGGCTGAGCCCATCACACAGTCTCTTCTTATTTGCACCCTAAGCAATTGCCACAACAGTGGAAGAAGCAGTCGGAGCTCATTCATCTCGGTGGTGGTGGCTTGCTCAACAACTGCTCCTGTTATAAGACTGTTCACCAGATTCCTCGCCTCTCACCCATGTGATACCTCTTTGCTTCCCATCCATTCCCAAGCTTGGCTCTCTAGACTGGTGAACCGAGTGAGCTACCTTAGCCCTCCCAAAAGATCCTCTCTTTACCCATGTCAACCAAATCCTTTCTATTGCTTGTATCCAAAAACTCCAATGATACAACGTGAAAAAGAAAATAATAAATCAGAGTATTTATTAAGGGACAAATACGTTTCCTTATTTGGCTCAGAGAAGAATGCAAGTCCCATGGGGTCCATGTAAGAGAAGTGATCAGATCTAGTCTTTGAATAATGAACAGGATCATCTGGATGGGTGGGGAAGGATGAGGCTCTGAGACAAGGAAAAAAGAAACAATACTTTAAAATCTCCTACTATGAGCCAGACACTCTGCTAGACACCTTCCTCAAGAACCCACAACTAGTAAGACAAAGGTGGAGCTTAGACTTGAGACAAGATCAAAGTGTGGTTTCAAGGGAGTGTAAGCAAGACTGAGATAGAAGATCAAATGACTAATAGAAGAACCTCTTAATTGGAGGGGTGGTGAATAAAACTTGAGATTAATTATGAGGTAGTAAATGGTAGAACATCTAAATTTAAATCTTCAGGCTATGACTATTCATCCTGACTATGACTCAGGAATGGAAGTGAGGCTAGAAACATGAATTGGGTAAGAAACACAAATTTGAATATAAATTAGTGAATCAGTGCTCTAAAATAGTAAGCTAATCTATTTATGCATGTGAATGACAATATGTTCCATTTGTATATTACTCTTTTCATACAATGTTTATCTTGAGCTGCATCAAACCCTAATGATTACATCAGGTGTTAGAATGGGGGTATTAAACTAAGAAGTAATTACTCTTTTGCTTTTCAGTTTTTAATTACTTTTTGAAAAGATAGATTGGAGGCCATAAGTTACATTTTTTCATTTTCATTACCCTCTCCAGTTCCTGAATAGTTTTTCAAACTGTGTGCATCCTCTCCCCCAGTCCCTTCCATATGGAAGTTCTAGTGTTCACAAATATGTTGCGAAAATAAGCTACAGAGCATTTTAAATATGCTTATTTTACTTGGTCAGAAGTGTCAGTCTCAGGCAATCTGTCTGCTAGAAAGCATAAAAACCAATTCCTTACACAAGAGTTGAATATTAACTGAGTATAAGTGTTTAAAGTGTTAGCAGAAAATAAACAATATATTAGAGGTGGAGAAAGTGGCTCTGGGAAAGAAACTAATGATTGAAACCATGTTTTCTTCACTTTCTCTTTATTTAAGATGGCATCTTTAAGACCATATGTAGCTCAAAATGGTGAGTTCCTTTCCATTGTGTTCAGATAAAATTGGTTCCACAGATCTTGAGAGGAAAGTGATTTTGACATGGCAGGTGGCCAGCCGAAATCATTAAGCAGCAGGTCTGAACAAATACATAAGCAAAAGCACAGCAAAGAAAAGAACTATTAGCTGACTATTCCTCAACTAAAGTAGATGCTCCCTCCCAATATCAGCAACATAAAATAATATTTCCCTAAGCAGATACTTTACACGTTTCCGAGAAACCAGAATGACTCCTGAGGTGATGGGTAAAAACTAGCAAATGTCATCGGTTCTAGGTGGATTGGGGTGTTGGGTTATTTAAGGAAACACACGTTCACTTACTGCTAATTCTCTTTAACATGCATTTTCACAGAAACTATTGTTTTGCTTTTTCGTCAACTCACCCCAACACCTGCCAATACCCATCCTTTAGCAGAGACAGTTTTAGTCACGGGTTTTACAGAAAGGATTCCTGTATAGAACAAAAAATAATTTAGGACCTTAAAGGGCCTCTCAGGTACCCTGAAATATAAGACTACATAAATATTCTTAAAAAGTCATCTGCGTTCTTTCATGACAGGTAGACTCTTCCAGAGTGATCTTCAAAGCTTACACAGAGGATTGGGGGGTGGGGAATGAGCTTCCCTGTCTTCATCAGCCTTCATTCTGGAGGCTGTGTTGCATAAACATGTGCATACCTGAAACTGGTGGATCTCAGTTCAAACCCTGGCTCTGACACCAGAACAGATTTAAGGATTGTTAACTTACAAATGGAATCATTTGTAATATGGGAATAAAGATGGTACCAGCCCGCTACATTTATACTTCTCAATAAATATTAACAATCAATATTTTCATTAAAATGCAAGTGGCATGCTTCAGGAAAAAAATTAGAAGAGTCTGGAATTTTAGAAATCATCTAGTCCCACTCTATCACTCTACTAATAAAGAAGTCACAGCCCAGAAAAGTGAAATGGCTTGTTCAAAGGATCACAGCTAAGTGGCTGGGTGGCAGGGCTAGCCATGCAAAACCCATGTTTTCTGACACTCAGGACACTGGCCCTTCCACCTTATCACAAACTAATGAAGCTAGAACCACAAGTTTATTTTAATACATTTTATGTAATAAATACATATTAAACATCTCCTACAGTCAAAGTTTCATACACTCTTTTCCTCTCCATCAGCCTTGTGTTACCACACTGAGGAGCCCAGTGCCCTCCCCAAATTATTTTCTTTCTCCCTATCCCCATCCAAACAAGCTAATTATTTTTCCACAGGTGGAAGTGATTGACTATAGACCCTACACGGGACTTGTTATATAATAGGAACACAAGAAATACTCATTGAGTGACTTCACTCATGAAATAACCTGTTCAAAAACAGAAAATCAAAAGGAATTAACCTGGAATTGTAGCAAATGTCTATAGGAAAACTGATGGAGAAAACTTTTTGACGGGGGAGGAGTCCTCTCCAGGTACTTCTTAAATGCACAATACGCAAGTGTCAACATACTCATGAGGCCCATGCAAGACACGTGCCACCAGGAATAGCAACTAAACTAAATGTCGACTGTGGAGTGTCTGCAACAACCTCAAAGAAAAGTCATCCAGTACAGCCTGACAATTTTAAATGTCACAGCATTTTCTATCAAGTACTTTTATCAATAACCACAGGATCTTTATACAGTTTTAAATATCAGTTCAAAATGGCATATTTAGCCAAGTTACAAGGCATTATAAAAGGTAAACATATGTTAAACTCTTAGTGAGGCAGAAATAGATTTTTATGCTAGTCACTGAGGAATGGATCTAGCTTACTTTCCATAAGAGACAGATTTCTATATAATATTTATAAGAGCTTATGGTATACTCATTAAAAGTGAAAAAAATAACTTAAAAAAATCCACACTTTTGTGCTCAAAGTGGATACTTAAGCTAAAAGTGAGCTCACAGTACAGTCACTGATAAACTCAAGTCAAATTAACCATTTCTTATAAATATGCTAGAGTAATGAAATAAAATGTAAGAAACATTATCTCAGCAGCTGGATCACAATGATGGCAGGAGAAGTATCTGGTATGAAATCCCTGTCTGAGCAGGAAGGATGACATAAGAGCCAACAGAGAGCGGCTGGATGGCCCATGTGATGTCCATTATTACCCAAGAAGCAGTCCCGGGGCAGTTCATCTGCTGTAAGAGCAGAGGGCTGATGGTCTGTGATGACAGAACCTACACTTTGGGCTTACCCAGAGTAAAGAGAAAGGCATGTTGGGATAAGGTAAAATAATCTGTCTAGGTCCTACTCAACGAATACACTGGAACACTCAAGTAGAAAAATAAAATGGACTCCCGAGCACTGCCTAATTCTCAAAGCGCATTAAACATCATTCATCTTCTCAGGCAAATGTAGAATCATCTTCTAATTAATCCCCTATTTTCCCATCTCACAGACCTCTTACTGCTGCCATTTAGAAAAGAAAGAAGAGAAAGATGGCTTTCCTACAGCATCGCGGGCCCCTTAAATATTCTCCCTTTAACAGCAAACTGTGTTGCTTCAGGAATGTGGTTTGACAAGTGAAAGCAGCAGCCAGAAATGTGGCAATGAGAAACCATCTCCCATTTGGAGAACACTTGAGAGCTCATAAACTGCTTTCATGTATATTCTTTCACTTAAGCATCAATACAATGATATGCAATAGGCATAATGACTATAGTCCTACTCTTTATATGTCTAAGAGCTGTATCTCAAACAGATTAACAGACTTGTTCAAGATCACACAATTATTGAGTAGAAGAGCCACGATTTCAATGCAATTCTGTCACCACTCCACCACAATGCTTGTTCTTACACAAACTGTGAACACATGACCTCTGAGACCCATAAAAATATGCTGGAGGAACAATGATTTTACATGAATGATATTAACGTCACTGAAAGCTATGGCACCCACTTCACAAAGAATTAGGTCTTGGCATTTATCAAGCCAAAGAAAGAATTTCATATAAGGTTTTGTGTGCAGCTCACTATATTTTAACTGATTTTGCCCATGCTATTACAATCAGGCATAATACTACAAACATACATTTCAAGGAAATATTAAGGGATTACCTTGTACTGATTTCTTCCTTGACATCCACCCAGAAGTAACAAAAATATCTTATTCATAAAGCAAAACATTAACTTTAATTTACACTTTAAAAATTCTAATGACAGAATTCCTACTAGTGATTTACATACACATTGTACTATGTTAAGGGAGGAAAAAGTCCAGTTCAAATTCTTCCACTAGGACTGAGATCTGAGACCATCTAACAGCTAGGTTAAAAATATTGACATGAAAGTGGAAAGGAATTAACTTCTATAGAGCAACTATTGCATGCCATTCTTTGTGCTGATGGTTATTAAATATGTATATACATATTTCCCAGGAATCTTCACAATAACTTCATGGGATAGAAGTTATTAAACTCATTTAATGATAAGAAAACTGAGGATTGAGAGTTAAAAAGTAATTTCTCTGAAGTTACCCACCTAATAAGCAGCAGAGCTTAGTTTCAAACCAAGGTCTATTCACACCAAAGAACATGATTTTAACTCCTTTATATGATAACATATGTCGATTCAGCTTTTCCCTCTACTAATTTATTTAAAGAAACCAAGATATATGTTTTTCCCACATGAATCTCTAACAGCAGAGCACACTATAAGGGTATTTCATCCTAAGATCAAAGTTTAAATTAAGATTTTTTTTTTTTTTAAAGACAGAGTCTCACTCTGTTGCCCAGGCTGGAGTGCAGTGGCACAATCTCGACTCACTGCAACCTCCACCTTCTGGGTTTAAGTGATTCTCATGCCTCAGCTTCCCAAGTAGCTGGAATTACAGGCACATGCCACCATGCCCAGCTAAATTTTTTGTATTTTTAGTAGAGATGGGGTTTTACCATGTTGGCCAGGCTGGTCTCAAACTCCTGACCTCAAGTGATCCACCAGCCTCCCAAAGCTAAATTAAGGATTTGATAAGCTATATGAAGTTGGAGAGAAGAAGAATGTTATTCATATATGTATTTCTATCTCCACCTTCCACCCTTTGCTTTTATCTGATTCCTGCTTACCTCCTGGCAATGGATACTGGTATCCTCATCACCTTTACAATCAATCACGTGTAAAAGATATAAAGAATAAGGTGGCACCGCATGGGCTGTTATTTTCCTAAAGTGGCATGAAACTAAAAACTTGAAAAGATAGGGACTCATACGTGTAAATACTAGTCATTTTGAAAATCATTTTTCTTAAAATCTTTTTCCAACACCCACAGACAGAATCACTGAAAAGACTTTTACGCTTTTTAGCAAAGTGAAGAAATGCTAACGGATGGGGAAAGCACTAGCAGAGACCCAGGGCCTTGACTCTCCCCGCATGAGTCACTGCCACTTGGAAAATAGGAATGAGGTTTCCATGATTAAACACAGTTCCTAAAAGCAAGAATCCAGATGCCTCCAAAATACCCCTCTCCAATTGGGGAATGTGCTGAAAAAAGGAGGAATGGAGGAAATATTTAATAAATGTTAGTTTTACACAAAAGGCTAAAAAGAATACAAATAATGAAATGGTCTGAAGATAGGTAGACCAGACTTCTTGCCAAGCCCAATGAGACAGTGGACCCTACTCTGAATATGAGTGTCTAGCATCCCCTAGTGGCTGGTGCACATTAATCAAAAAAAATTTTTTTAACAGGAGTATGTATCACAACCTTGTTTCTGGAACTAAGACTCTAGATATAACTTACCCCTATCCATTTGAAATGGTGTGAAGGGACACCCGTCGTAGCCCCCCACCACTGAAAACCTTAAGCTTCCCCCCAACATATATATGTTAGAAGTGGGGGTGAATAATGAAGGCCAGAAGCGTAGCATCAGGGGATCTCATGTGAGCTTTTTCCTGGGGACCCCAACAGCTCTAGAGCTTCAGCTAAAGGCCTCTGCATCTGCAATGGCTGGACTTCTTACCCATTTTAGCACCTCCAAATACAGAATCCTAACCATAAATCAAGCAATGCTAAAAATGCTTTTATTATCTAAAATAATAATCTGATAAATGATTATAATCTAATATATATATTTATATCATCAAATATTGACATTTATTTCCGCTAAAATCATTCATCTGTTAACATAATTCCATTCATTTAGTCAGTTGACAAATATTTATTGAGCTCCTACTATGCAGGCATTATTCTAGGCATAGCAGTAGACAAAACAGAAAAAATTCTTACTTTCATTGAGCCAACATCTTAGAGGGATAAAAAAACAACAAAGATACATTTAATTTAAAATATAAGCTGTTATGGGGGGGTATTTCTTTCTTTTTAACAAGTTTAAATACAAAGACCAGGAAAAATATCAATGAAAAAGATATTTTTAAATAAAAACCTGAAGAAAGTAAGGACATTAGCTATGCATATAATGATGGAAGATCTGTATTGGCACAGGGAATCGCGAGTACAAAGGTCTTAAAGCAAAAACATAATTGGGTGTGTTCAAGGATCATCAAAAGGGCCTGTGTGGCTGAAATAGGGTACATGAGGAAGAGTCAAGAAGGCCAGATGATGTAAGAGCCATTATAAGGACTTTGTCTTTTACTATCTGACTAAAGCAGAAAGCCATCAGAGGATTTTCAGCAAGGGAATAATAGGACCTGACATGTTTTACAAGACTACTCTGGTTACTATATAGAGAACAGGCTTTAAAAGTGGGCCTGGGGAAGTAGAAGGACATAAGTAGGACGGCCAGTTAGAAGTCCATTACAGGGAGAGATGATGGGGGCTCACACAAGGATGGCCACAGTGAGGTGGTGAAAACTGGTCGGATTCTGAATATATTTTAAAGGCAGACCTGACAGATGTGGGATGTGAAAAAAAGAGTGGAGTCAAGGATTATAAGAAGATTTCAGCCTCAGTAACAAAGGATGTAGTTGCCATTGACGGAGATGGAAGAGACTGCAGGAGGAACTGGTTTGGAGAAAAATAAAAGCTCAGTTTTAGCCAGGTTAAGTTTGGAGATCTCCACTGAGATCTCATACTTAGAAACTACAATAACTAGAAATGTTACTAATAAATTCACAAGTTGCATTTACAATTCAAGCACAGTGTAAGATAAAGGAACAGGGCATTGCGGTTGGGAGGAGGAAACCATCCCTAGAATCTCCCAAACACCAGGCCCTAGCAAGCAACGCTGGTCCCAAACACCAGGCCCTAGCAAGCAACACTGGTCCAGTACCATGGACAGCACCCAACACGCTGGTATGGACCAAATACAAAAAGAAAAACACAGAAGGTGTTAGAAATAATACATCCATGAATACGGTTAGTGAAACTCAATGCATCAATATTAATGGATACCATTGGGTTTTTTGTAGACATTTTATTAGCTGCATCCATCAAATCACTATTATATCACACAAAAGAATAAGCTTAGTGAATCTTTTTCTGTGAGCAATGACCATTTTCCATATCTTTTTTTCTCAATTCCATCTTCAAACATATTTATTTATCTGTCTTTAAACACAATTTCAGAAAATCTGCTTTCTGAATGTTTCCGTCTTTCACAATTTTTCATATTTCAATTTTTCACTCTGTTACACTGTCTTTTGCTTATAAATATTGCTCCTTTCCCACCAATCTACGTTCATTATAAAATACCACATCAACCACAAAAGAGCTGAGAAAAGTGCAACTAACTTGCCCATAATAAGAGCTTGGCTGAGTTATAAATAATTACATTTCTCTGGCTAATGATTTGATTGGTTCAAATTCCTCAGTGATGTGCATTCCCAAGCCAGTTGATTTTGGCAATAGCTTCTATAATAAAGTAATTTTGTGCAATTTAAACTTGTTATTTAAAAATTAATAGCTAACATATTATACATAATAACACTTAAATGCTCCATGGAAACATCAGAAAATGTCCAGTCAATAGGTTGCGCATAATTGAAAACCCAAAATCACGTAATTCCCTTTGTAAAAGCTGAAGATATATGCAGGAATATTTTTAATCATTTACCAAAATGGTATTAGTGTTAATTATGTGTAAATATGTTAATGTCCATAATTAAGTGTTCCAAATTTTCACACCAAGCTGGGATGCTAGTTACTGAAGACTAACTCAAGGTCTAACTTGGTCCAGAAGGGGCCGTCATATGTGAGGCCTGGACATCTTCCTAGTTCTTCTTACTACAGAATCAGTTATGTCTTATCTATCACAAAATGTCTGTTCTGCTCCTTAGACATTTGTGTCTAGTTAATTATATGACATGAGGCAGTGTGGTGCCATTTTGGATGTTGAAAAAGTTTAAATTCCAGATTTTCCTTTTTACTGAGCATCACGTAATGTTTCTTAGTCTCACCTTACATATCAAGAAATGAAATAATTTATATTTCAGAGTAGTTGAAGGACCAAATGAAATCATGTACATAGAGAATCTAGCACAGCGAGGCCCAGAGCAGTCCCTCAATAAATATTAGCTCTCCAGATAGTTAAGGGATTCAGTATTTGTTTGTTTTCCTAAATGTTTGACTTCAAGTAGATTGTGAAACTAATTATTAATTTTCCTTCCTAAACCAATAGCAGCTACTATCAGATTCCTTAAGTAAAAGAGTCAGAATAAAAATGTAGACAGTTGGGATATATAGCTTCCTATGTTACTAATTGATACCAGTGAAGTTATTTTGATGATACCATGGTAAAAAGATAATTTATGATAAGAAATAAACAGGAGAAAACACACCATTTTATAACAAAAAGTTTCAATGCCATATTGTTTTTCAACAGAAATCTATGCACAACTTGCATGAAATACTTTTGCCCTTCTAGATATTAAAAGTCCTTTTGAAAACAGATATCAATTAAGTTAAAAAATAAAACCAGCACACTCAATTTCAACATTTTTAATATTGCTCCTTTGTCACTGAGTCCTCTTAATCTGCCAATACTCAAATTAAAACAAAATATATGGCATGGGGGTTTCTATGACAACTTAAATTTTCCGGTCTGTGAAGCCATTTCCTCTGCGAAGTAAACATTCAGAGCTTTGTGTACTTCATTGATAAGATCTTCCCCACTGGCTGCCAATGTTGCTTTATGCATCACACATTTGGGTGTTTTGGAGAAAATCTGATTTCATCCCCATCTGTGACAAACTGGCATTATTCAGAGTCACATTTCTGTAGAATACAACACTCTCGCTAAACCAGCTAATGTGACACTGTACCCTGAGTCTGGAAGTCATCTTAAGTCCATCTGAGGAAAACTGATATTTAGAAAATCTGTATATCTACAAATTTAAACTAAATAGAATGTTTGGCTAAAGTTTTTTTTGTTTGTTTGTTCTTAATTTGCAATGTTGTCTTTTTATTGCTTGTTCAAGTTCCTAGTGGAATTTCAGAATCTTGGAAAGGAATCTTTAAAATCTTTGTTCATTCTTTTACTCATTCAACAAACATTTACTGATGTCTTACTCTGCAGTACAGGGTTCTTCTCTTTGAAAATGAGAAGTGTGAGACTTGGGGGATGAGTCACATGACTGACTGACAGTACAGTCAGGTCAAGCACCAGATCTTCCTGCTTCTAATCCAGTACTCTTGTCTCCAGCGGTCTCCTGACAGAGCCTCAAAAGCTCCAAGTTGCACAAAACAAACTCAGGAATCTCCCAGGCTTAATTTTTATGTCAGTGTTATTTCTCTATTACTCATCTGCCCACTCATATCCAGAAAAATGCTCAAGCAACATTAGAAAGGATTATCTTTTAATGGCACTTTTTATAAATAAGATTTGTAGCATTTTTACTCCTATTGGCTGACTGGTTACTGTATGAAAAATCTAATTATCTTTGCTATATGTGAACTATTCTAATACAGTATGTGTTTTTGTGAACTGTAATTGCCTACCCATTTCATCAAATACACATTGTGCATAGATAATAGCTCCTTCTCCAAATAGATTTTATTGCAGTGGCTACCTACAGAGTCATCACAAACTACAAGACATTGGTTTTTCAGATTTAATAATTATTTGAAGATTGTGGTTTGTAGTTCCAATCCAAGTGCCCAATGGGGGGAAAAACATGATAGGACATTTATGAAAAAAATAGATTTACTGGCTTATACAAATACTAGTTTTAAAATTGTTTAATATAAAATTGTTTTAAAACATCTGGCTTGTGATTTTAGTCTATGGAAAGACTGTAAACCTTTTGCAATTTCCCGGATTTCTATCTTTTATGTAAAAGTGATAGACAGAAGCAATATATGTCCCAACTCGCTTGCATGCAAAAACAAAGCAAGAGGGAAAATGAAAGGTTTGAAAAAGGAGAAGAAAATTTAGCATTTAAATGACAAAAAGGGGTGGCCTTCCACCTGTAAGTGAAATAACAGATATTTTACCAATCCTTTTCTTTCTTGTGATAATCCACTTATTATTTCTTGTGATAATCCTTTTCTTCCTGAATTTGGCACAGATTTGAGCTGGCTTGCCTTAGAATTTGCCATATATATAAGTAAATGAATTTTAAACTATAAAAAAAAGTCATTTGGCTTCCATTTCCTCATAAAGTACAGTGAAAGGTGGTATTTTTATGCCTGCAATAAATGGAATATTTACATAACACAGGGAGAAGGTGGCAAAGATGACATTGAACCTAAGTACAGTTGCAGCATAAAACAACTTTTGTGGTGTTATTCATTATCTGTAAATATCTGATTTTTTTTCAGAAATACACACTTGAATGAAAAGGTTGAGGTTACATTTCTTTAGTGTATATGTTGTTTTAAAGCAAATAATGCAGAAAGAGAAGGAAAAGAAAATATTACGCAAAGCAAAATATAGCAAACGGTGAGATCTGAAAAGAAATAACAAAACAAATGGAAATATATCAAATTTTGCAACGTCAAGGAAGAGAAACATGAGAAACCTAAAGTTACCACAAAGGAAGTATGAGTAAGACAAGAGCCCCAAAGATAAGGGGAACATCTAATACAATTTTTATTGATTCCTACTGGAAGGTCAAGTTTCTTCTACCATCTTCCCCTCCTCACCTCACCTTATCAAGTAATAAGCCATGGCTGATCAGATTTAAGACTTACTTTTGTTCTCCTCCCAGTGGTTAAGGTAATGCCCAGTTACCATTCTCTCTTTTCCATCCTCTTTACCTATTGTTTTGGATTTCTTTGGAAACAATTTGCCTCCTGCCTTTCTGTCTCGCCCGTGTGTGTGTGTATGTGCGTGTGTATGTACAGCTTTCTCTCTTCCACCATCTTTCTCACACTCTGTGGCCAGGTCCAGGAGCTGCTGTCTCCCTTAAGAAGACCTGAACAGGGTGACTGCTAAGTCTTAAAACTAATGGTCTCTGTCACTTGTACACTGGAGCTCTTGATTTTCTTCGAATTGTAGTTAGACTCGAGTTGGGACTTTGGGGAAAGAAGTGAAGAAAAACCTTCTACCTGCTGACTGGTCAAGGAAATCCAGCTTTGTTGAGTAGTTCTCCACATGATCCAGCCTAGCTGACTGTGGCTCAGCAGCACAGAGGAAGCACAGGCCTTTGCTGATAACAAAGGGTCACTTTATTTGCCTTGTTTAGGTTTTGGTTAAGCTGCTCAAAAGATCCACATCTCTTGAGATGTTTCTTGTTATTTTTATTTTATTTTAATTTGTTCTGTTCTGTCCATAGAGTAAAGTAAGATTCTATTTGGTGAGTATGGTCAGGATGGGAGCTGTGGACCAAAACACTAAAGATGCCCAAAACTGTTTTTCCATCAAGCAAAGGACTGGGCATTGATGGGGATGTGGAGGAAATGAGCACTTTCATATAGTGTCTTTGGGGAGGGGCAATTTGAGAATATCCATCAAAATTTAAAATATGCCTAACTATGGAATGATCAGTTCCATTTCTAAGTGTTAATACTACGGCAATGTCAGCCTACATACTGTAAGATATATGTACAAAAGTGTTCATTAACTTGCTGTTTATAACTGTAAAACATTGGCAATAACCTTATGTTTATCAATAATGGAAGGCTTACCTAAATTATGGCATGTTGCATCTGTGGTCTGGAGTACCACACTGCTGCTATGAAGAATGAGGTGGACCTATATATCCTGACATGTAACACTCTTCAAGACAAATTCATTGAGAACAGTAAGTTGGAAAATCATATATATTATGACAAATTTATATTTTTTTAACCTCACATATGTGACTCTGTCTTCATCTCTATTCTTTCTCTGTCTCTATGATTACCTGAAAGCATATTCTCCAAGGCTGGTATTGGGATAGCAGAAAAATGAACTGAGTCATTTTATTTTTATTCTTCCATTCCAAATCGATTTTTTAATAATAACCATATATTGCTTTTATAGTTTAAGAAATTAAGTACTATTCTGGGCATACCTGTTTAAAAACTTCTGTCTAACAAATAGCACTAAGAGAAAGGCAAGGCCTTCCTCATTGCTCCAGCCACTGATATCTACCATCCCAAATGAAGCTCCTCCATCACAGTTGTTTTATTAGTTCCTGAAAATTTACTACTAAGTTTTGATTACCATTTGGTGGCATATTAGGGTACCATATGGCAACTGACTAGACACGACTACACTGTGTAAGCCATTTCTATAAATAAAGCCAGTGAAAATTACCTCCAGGGCATCAACAGGTGAATTCGTGAGCCAATCCAAAATATAGGAATGTCCCTTTAGTTCCGACAACCATCAGCAGTTTCATTCAAAAGCGTGCTGGCCGTGGCATAGCCAAACAGAGAGTGCAAGGGAAATCAGTTCCAACAACTAGCTATAATGCTGACCAATAAAAATAAGTTACAAGAAATGATGCCCAGCTGAGCACAGTGCAAATCACCGGACTTTGCATCGTTAATGAGAAAGTCCACCCAGCACAATCAGGGTCAGGATGACAAAGCAGAAGGAAGAGCAGCATCCATCACTTTATCATTTTCCTCATCAGCACATGAAAAAATGATTAACACTGCAACCCAGCATTGCAAACCCAGGATGAATAGGCCTTCAGGAGACACTTTGGGGTGAAACCCACTGGTGGAGGTAGTTCAGAATCTCAACTGCTGGCTTACATTTTGCCTATGCACTCGTTTTGTTTTGAGGGAGGAAATATTAACTGACATAGCAGTAGAGAAAGAACTGCGCAAGTACTACTGACAGCTCTAAAACACACTCAATTTATTTTATCATGGGGAGTTAGAGATAAGCTTGCCAACTTACATTTTTCTCAATTCTGAGGCACGCATTTGGCTTTCCTTGAGACAGTAATGCCACAAATACATTTCAACACAGAGTTTTTAAAAATGTTTTGTAATCATTCCCTGCTTGTGCTCTGTCAATTCTCATGCTACATAATAATCAGGTAGGGAAAGAAGGGCATTTTTTTTTTTTTTTTGAGAAACCGACTTTCTTGCTGGGGTGAATGGGGTAAGAATAAAACCAGGAGAATCATAAATTAACTGTTTGAAAGAGTTTATTTGGTAATAAAATGGAGTAAGATTTTAATAGGTTGAAGAATGAATGGATTCCAACAATGTGGTAGGCTGAGGTCAGGTGGGAGGGCCCCCTCTTCTGCTCTAAACATCTAGAAATGTTAGATGAAAAGTAGCCACACAACCATGAAAACTATAAATGCCAAACTAAACTGGAAGGAAGGGAGAGAGAAGCAGAAAAAAGGGAAATAGAGGGAGGGAGGAATCCAAAGACAGAGCTTATAATATGCAGAAAGGTCAAGGGCAGAGAGTTTACTTAAAGACTCTATATGCCAGATACCAGGGATCAAAAGACAAATAAGACACGGCCACACCAACTAAGGAACTTGATTTGGGCTTCAACTTGGGCACCATTCATGGTGATTCAAGTGTGCATGGAGTTGGAGTAAGCAAAACAGAGAAGGAGAAATAGGGAGAGGAAACAAGACAAGAAGAGGAACTTACTCAGTTTCTCCTTCTACAGCCACCTCAAGTCTCGCATGCTTTCATCACAGTTTTTTTTTAAAAATTTTGTCAACAAATTAAAAACTCAGAAAAAATGTGATTGGTATCTATGCGGTTACTTTTGAAACCTGTTCTCAGGTTCTTTAAGTCAAACTTTATTTCATAAAAAAGTATAGAGCAGCGAACCTATCATCACTAATTACCACCAAGAATTTTAAAATATACATTTCCTCCAAAATAATTTAGAATTATACTAGCAGTGATGCTTGTTTTGAACTGGTCTCAAGTCATAAAATTGAGCACACTAAAATATCATTTTTATACCACTGATGAATCTTACTTTAAATCATAGGGATATACATATATAAATCCCAAAGTTGCTATTAGCTGAAATATAGTTTTCAACTGAATTACAGTATTTAAGCTCTCCAACATTACATAGCTTTTCCCCTTTCCTATCTATATTGCTGGTACCTATCTACCTGACAGCATTGGTAAACTGTCCCTTTACTGAAAGAATAAATATTTTAATCTACTGTGGGTTTTCTACAGTTATATATTTAACTTACATTTGGGAATGCTGAATTAGAAAAAGTACAGAGTAGTAAATTTTGGCTATATTTATTCTTCTCTGTTTATGTTATATAAGACATTGAAAATTACTATTGCATCATTTAAAGACCTACTAGACAACAAAATTCATCTAATGTCATTACTCAGGTTATTTAAAATAGAAATATATATATATATACACACATACATATATACATATATACACATATATATATGATCAGCCTAAGTTTGAGAATGATAGATACATAGGGAAGAGGAAGAGACCATCATAAATTAGCTAGCCCAAGGATCCTCAGTTTTAGCACTACAAAAATTTTGAACTGATAATTCTTTCTTGTTAGGACCTGTCCTGTGTATTACAGGATCTTAGCAGTAGTGCTGGCCTCTAGCCACTAAATATCAGGAACATTCCCCAGATTATGACAATCAAAAATATCTCCAGATATTGTCAAATGTTCTCTGGGAGGCAAAATCACGATTTGTTGAGAACTACCAGCCTGTAGATTTGGAAGCTGAATCCAGAAAGGTTTAGCAATTTATTCAATGTCACAAACCTAGAGTAAGGCATCCCTGGGCATAGAGCTAAATGATCTGAATCTTAGACTGTTCTCTCAACAGTGCCTATTTCTCCCATTAAACATTCTATTATTATTTGTTTTAATTATTTATCTAGTTTATAATGATGAAGCTCAGAGCTGACTGCTAAAGTATTATTATTGACACTATTTAATATCAGGAGCTATTCTAAGCAGCACTGTAACTATCTGATTTAGTGAATAAAGTTGAAGGGTAATGAGCTGAAACCAGCACAAAAAGGGGGCTCTGTTACTTGACCTCAACTTAGCCAACAATCTCCATTCCCTTTATTAAACATAAAGACTGATACCCACAGCTCACCAAGCCTCATAGCTTAAGTTGTCTAATCTTTAGAACAATGGTCCATTTCCCTTCACTTTTTTTAAATTATAGTGTTTAACAAGAATTACTTGTGCTCATTTCCAAAACTTTTTATGTCATTCATACTTATTATTGTAACTATATAATTTTAATTAAGTTCCATGTAAACCAATGAAATGTAAATGTAAAAAGAAAGTTGGTGTTTCTGTTTTTAAAATAAGCTAAAAGTTTAGGAAACACTTTATAAGGCTGAGTCATACATTCAATAATAAGTAATAATAATAATAAGGGAAATCATGAAATCTTCAATGAAATGATTCATTAAAGTTAGATGAATTCTGCACTAGGATTGTCTTCACAAGTGTCTA
This sequence comes from Pan paniscus, assembly GCF_029289425.2. Taxonomy (NCBI): domain Eukaryota; kingdom Metazoa; phylum Chordata; class Mammalia; order Primates; family Hominidae; genus Pan; species Pan paniscus. The sequence goes on along the minus strand of NC_073259.2, from coordinate 108,881,457 downwards.
TGTCCTTATAGGTAATGAATTCCAGGCATGCTTATGCAAAAAAGAAAATGTAAAACAAAAAAATTAATGAATTATTACTTGAAGTAAAACCCTTAGCCCCCACCAAAATATCAGCAAATTAATTTTTGTTTTAGGTTAAAATAAATTGTTCAAGAAATGCATGTATCAATTGTTTTAACTATTCCCTCATTTAACCATCTTTTTCCACTGGCCAACGAAATTAGTCCTAAGCATTTAGGATAAGAGGGCTTCTAACTGTATACCTGGCAATGTTAAGAAAGTTCACAGTATGAAAATCAATGACCAGTTTAGCAGACATAAACATGGAATCCAACAACTCAACAATAGTTTCTTTCTGTCACTCATGGCTATAAAGTTTTCCCATCCTTTGGTAAGGAGACTCGGTAATTATATTACAGTAAAACCCACATTTTACATATATTATTTTTTTAGATAAATGGCTAAGTTGGCTGTTTAGTAAACCTGCATATAGCTTCATTAGAATACTGCTTTGAATCTCCTCAATTATTTTCTTTTCAATATCTCAAATCATATCCAAACCCAAGAAGACCTAACTAGGCTCTAACTAGGCTAAGCCTAGGCAGGGATTACCCTAGGTTGTGTCCGCTGGAAACCAGTTATATTATTAATATACCATAGATACAGCTAGAATATAAAATACATGCATGCCTGTTTTAACCTTACCAAATAGGCAAGTTTTACAAGTATACCCCAGAGCCAGATAATCAAGCATTTTTAAATCTTTTAATATATATGTTGAAAGATCTACATAGCATATACTTAAGGAATTTTATAAATGCCTAATCATATTGCTCATTGAATTTTATATCTTCCCACATTCCTACAAAATAATGACCCAAAGGCAAATTGGTATTTCAAATCTCTACATTCAAGAAAACTGTTCCTAAGTCATTCCCCACAAGATAAATATCTAAGTTTTTTAAATATCTGAAATCAGATGTTCTAATCTCTATTTTTTAAAAAAATAAAATTTACTCAACAACAACTGAACTTAGAGGGCTAAGAACTCTGGACATATACCAAAGAAAGAGAAAACAATTCTCAATTATAAGAAACTTACAATTGAAAAGTTTAGAAAAGTGAACAGTATTGTAAAAATATACACATCAAAACTTGAAAATAAGTGCAGAAACTTCCTTGCAATGTTCACAGAAGATAAATTATGGTATAACAATCACAGTACAATGTGCTAGAATCCAAACCATCCACCTTTACAAATAGCCTTATTTATCAACACCTTCTCCTTTCTCCTTTATAAACAGTTGACGTCCTATTGACTCTAATTTCTACTATTTCTTAAAATCCACTCACTTCTAACTGTACTGCCACTAACTTATTCTAGTCTAATCTAGTGTCTAGTTTACCTCATTTCCAGAATGAATTATTCCCACTGCCACCTAAATGAGGCATCTATACCCACTCCTTGCCTCTTCCTTAAATATTTCATACTCCTTCCTACCACAGGGCCTTTGTAATATGCTGTTCCCACTATCTGAAATATTCTTTGACCCATTTTCAACTGATAATGGACCACTCATCTTTCAGATCTTTCATCAGAGAATCATTCCCTCCAATTAAATTATGCTTCCACAGTTATTCTCTCATGCCATTTGCCTGTAATTCATAACAGTGATCATAATTTGTAATTATATATTACTCATGTGTCTGTTTCATGTGTCTATCCCACTGAACTCTAGACTCCATAAGGACAGAGATTGTACCATACGAGTTCACTACACTCATTTTAAATAAATTAATGAATTAATGAAATAATACTATGCCATGCATCCAGTACTACGATAGTTATATATTTTAAATGCTTTGGGAACACAATTTAAAAAATTAAAGAACACAATTAAGAATAAATAAGAGTTGAGTTTAAGAGGTTTTAAAAATTAACTTCATTCTCTTTAAAAGTTTATCAAACTTCACTCCATAGATCCTACCTGATAATCTACAAGATCTGTTTCTGTACAAAAGTTGCATAAATGGATAAAAGTATTATTGCTTACTGCAATATTTAAATATGCCAAATTTTTAAGTTATTTATAGTTTTGTGATGGCAAATACTCAATTTTGTCCTCAAAAGACTTTCATGTTGGCTGGAAAAATACACATGCATAAATTCACACACACAAACACACACACACACATATATATGTAAAGTTATTTGCTAAATAAAAAATATTATTTATTAACAATAGTATCTAAAATAATATTATTTGAAGGCTGGTAAATCTGAATTGTATTCTAGAGAAAATCAGAATTACCATTTATATACAATCATTTTCACACACTTTCAAAGTATATGAAAACAGGCTTGTACAAATTTATCACCTACGTAATCCAAATAAGAAAGTAAATGGCAGTATAGTAAATGAAATACCATGGATTTTGCAAAATATTGAATGTTATATGTTACACGCTTATGGTACCTAACAATGACTTTTAGATCTCTAGCTACATCATAGATGTTGTCTATATAGAATATTCATATTTATCTACTCATCAATCAGTGTCAAATATCAAAAAATACTTTGAAAGTCAAGTTCCAGGACTTATCAAAGTCAATGATTATATCATTACGACAAATACTGGCCATGACAACTCTGAAAGCTCAGAAAAATAAAGTAACTTGCTGAGGGTCAGGGAGAGATTTAAATTCAGGTTTATCAGATTTAAAGACTATACAATAATGTCTTCCAGATGGTCAAATGGCAAATGGGTCATTTTTCTGTCTAATCTCTAAGCACTACATTCTTACGTATCCAGAATAGTTAGGTAACTGATAACCATCCCCCCTACCATCACTTATGCACTTGCTCATGCCCTCTCTCTCTCTGTTTCTCCCCTATTCCCTCCAGGCATCCCTCTTGAGTGCATTCCAAAGTTAAAATGATCCCAGAGCATCCACCTGATCCATGATAAAATCTCACACATCTTCGTCCCACCAACTTGCAGCCATCTCCCTGCAGCCCCCTCTCCCACTTTGTTCTTAGCGGCAGCTCTCATCACAGCCTTCCACAGGTTCAGGTGAACCTCATGTCCCCAAACTCCCATCAGGGGATAATGTCAAGTTCAATAAGGATTCCTCTCACTTGGTTTGAAGTGAAGATGGAGTACCCTTCTCCCACCCCCACATTCACCAGGGCCCCAACATCAACCTCATACATATTATGGAGCAGACAATAACTAACTCCCATACAATGTTTTGTATGTTCTAAATGGGTAACTGATATGGGGGAACCTAATCTAGTATTCTTGGCCATTGGGATCTTAGCCAAAACTGAGATAGACAGAGTCCTGCCTTAACATCTGGTTACATTTATATCAATAAAAACATATAAGGACTAGAAGAACATCAGAGTGGTTTTTTAAAAATAAAAATAGAAGATGCTAGCGCTCATGCTTCCATAAATGATAAAATTCTGGCCCTGCCCCTCTTGTTTTCCTCCATCCTTACTGCTCTCTACGCATGTTGTCATATGAACTTGTAGCCCCTTAAATATTAGAAAAACATAGGAACATTCACGTAAATGGGCATGATAAATCGTATTGGGGTGACAAAAATGTTCTAAAACTGATTTATGATGATGACTTCACGACTTGGTAAAATTACTATAACTTATTGAATTCTATACTCGAAATGAGTGAATTACATGATATGTAAATTATATCTCAATAATTTTTTTAAAGTTTGCCTTTATATAAGGCACCACAAAAAAATTCCTGGAAACTACAGAGTATATAGTATACCGTTTTCAAGAATTAAAGATCTTCCTATTTGGTAGAGGAATCATGGATGCAATCTGTTAGACTTATATTAAAGTAAATATAAAGTAGTGGTAAGAACAGGGAGGGGAGTTATAGCTAGAGGCTGACCTAACACTTGAGGTCGATGCAAGAGCTAGAGGACTGATTGAGAGCCATATTACATGCAGTAGATGAGTGGTCTTCAAACATGTTTGCTCATGCATGGCCCAAAGATTCAAAACAAAACAAAACAAAACAAAAAGCTATGTATCCCCTTCTGAAGATCTGCCCCAACTCAGTGAAGTTTTAAGTTGACTTCATCATAAGCTTATAGGATTACAAAGAATATAATTTATAGCATACATAAACATTGAGGTTTTAAAACACAACTGTCATATCCCACGTTCAACCATTTTTAAGATATCTGACCAAGCTCAAGCTCCTTTTTATCAGTTGGAAAATTTACATCACTAGTTTTTCTCCTTTAACTCATATCCAGCCCACTTCCCCACAGAGTTTTATCCCAATGTAGCATATGTTTATATTGGAAAGTCTTTTATTGTTCACACTACCATACTTCTCTGCAAAGAAATATTTCCAATTGCTGCTCTGTTTGGTGCCCAGGCTGTTTTTACACCCCTGCACAATGCACTATAGTAAGATCTGAGATGGATAAGAAGGATGCCTTGCTTTGCTAAAATGGAAAAAGAGGGATTGTAAATGGGAAGGTGAGAAATGAGACTGAGCATACAATCCAGACTCTGGGAATTCATTCCCTTCAAACCTTCTGTACTTTGCTAAGTGTTTGGGTTCCCTGCCCCAAAAGGACCTATTTAAAGCCCTTGAAGAGGATCACCCATTTGTCTGAGCGATAACGTGGGTCCAAACAATTTTCTATGCATAATCCTGGCTGAGCTGCTTGGTTCTCCCATGCTTCCCTTGGAAATAAGGAGGGCAACCTGCTATTCAGGTAAATGTCTTTGCTAGGCAAGTCAGCTTCCTCATATGGATGCTAATACCAGCTTTCATTTGACACTGCTAGGATGCCAGGTCTCTCCTTAACTAGCTACACAGAATAGTAGCTACACTGTAGGCCCTTATTTGCTGGAGAGTAGTGCCACTTCAAGTTCAATGTTAAAAAACAATTTTCAAAGCTTTATTTGAGATAAACAATACACAGGAAAGATTGCTTAAAGACAAGCAGTCCACCCACTTTTCATATCCCTGGGTCAAACTGACCAGCAGAGAACTGATTCCTAAACAGAACCTTGCCGATTGCTTTTACAAAATTTTGCCTTGAGGCAATGCTATTAACACAAAATTGTCTTATGAGAATCAGCCTTGCAAAGCTTGATGATTTTCATAACAAAACACAATGTACTCTTCATGGGGACTCCTGGGAGAAATTCTTATCTGATGTTGGTGCTAAGAGTATGGTTAAAATCAACCTGAGCAAATGGGTTATCTTTACCCCCATAGGCCTGTTCTTTTCCCTCTGGCTGATTGAAAGCTTAAAGCCTTTAAAGGTGGCCTCTGTATCTTACATGTAAGTCATTCTGACATGCAATTTAATTGTATTCCTGCTTTCATTTTGTTCCCACCTCTTCTTTACTTCTGACCTACTTTTACTTCATATTATTATGTATGTATACACATTATTATGAATAAGGTAATATATATATACATAAATACAAACATATTGGAGTTTTATCCTATAATCTCATGCTGCTTCTACATCCAGAAAGGCAACAGAGCTACTTCCCTATAAAATATTGCCTGTTTTGTAAAGCTTGGAGTTATGAATATGCTGAAGACTGTCACATAAAATCAAGTGGCCAAGAACAAAAGGCACAATCATCAGGGTCTCTAAAGCAATTCAAACCTAAACTAGGTATAGGATTACTTAATCAACAGAACAACAACAAAGCAATAACAAGAAAATGCAAAACCCAGTTCTAGATTTCAATCGACAACCATGTTTTGAGCTCCTACTTTATGCCAGATGCTGAGCTAAGTGTTAATAATTAAAAGGAAAATAAGAACGATTCATGATTCAAAGTGCCTACTACAGCCTGTGGGGGAGAGGAGAGGAATTACGTGTGTGTGTGTGTACACATATATGTGTGTGTGTACACGTGTGTGTGTACACATATATGTGTACACGTGTGTGTGTGTACACATATATGTGCATGTATGTGTATATGTGAGTAGGTATGTGCATATGTGTACACACATGTGGTATATCATTAGCACTATGACATAAGTCTGTATAAGGTTATACAAAACAGGGGCCAGTTAGTGCTAACTATGGGGGCAAGAGAAGAAAAGCTTTATATCAACTACCATGGTTTAGGGGAGTCTATCTTATCCATCACTCTGGCTACAATAATAACTGAAGAGTTATTCAACTTTGTGACTCATGATGACAACAGCAGGTAAAATTAAGAAAGAATGAACTCACCTAATTACAATGAGGACTGTGCATGGTTTACTGTACAGTTAACTAAAGAATAATAATCTGCGTCAAACTAGAATCTTTGGTCAGGTATGGCCAAGAGAACAGTGGCCACTCTCATTCAGTTCTGATTTCATCTCACACTGTGGAAATGTATCCAGTCCACAGTGACTGGCGCAGACTGTGGGTATGATTTCCAACATCAATTTTGCAGGGGAACTCTGAATCCTTATAAGTAGCCCAAAATCCTTCAAAAGTCAGTGTCTGACAAAAGGGGCACCTGGCTGGGAGCCATAAAAAACTTTTACAAATGTCAGTTTCATTATATAACATCACCTGATTTACAAAAATATACTTATTTGAAACTGATAGCACTGCATCACTCAAGAATATCTTCCAAAGATAAGGGAACTAGCCTGACTCAAGTGTCCAGAACATCTTATAACCCTTTGCTAATGGAAAAAAAGTATCTAGGCTTTAGAAAGCCCTTTCTCTTGATTTTAGCTAAAAGCAATTGGATATGTGAGATAATTCGTAATTTTCAGCCATATTTAATTCATTGACCCCACATTCCCAAGATCTATGATCTGTGAGTCCGTTTCTGTGACCACCCAAATTATTCCTCTCCCATGTCAGTCCAAAAAGGATGTCAATTTCTTGTATTATCAGGGCTTTGATTACTATTTCCTGAAAATTCTCAGGCTCCGAAATTGCTTAAAGCTAAATTTAGATGTGGCTTCTATAAATTTTATTGCTCAAGAGTAGACACCATTTACGTACTTCTGATTGACCCTATTTAATACATCCTCCCAGAGGCGATTTCAGGAATTCTCTATTTAGTCATGTCACACAATCCAGTGTGGCTCATAAGTATACAAATAATAAAAGTTTAGCCTGCAAGAGTTCATGATGGTGTACTCATCATATTGACCTATTGACCATATGGACTGCTCTTGCTAAAGTGACCCTCCCTGGCTATACTTCCCTCATCTCCCTTTAAAATATTGTATGTCTACAGTTAGCAGTTATCTAATCTACACTTAGCAGTTATCTAATCTACACTTGCCCATTTTACTTCCTATGCACACTTTCCTGTATCCTTCTAGTACCAGGTTCAAGACAGATCCATAGTTCTACCACCTCTCACCACCTCCAGAATCACTATCCTGGTCCATCAACACCTCCCTTTCTGGACCTCTGCACCAGCCTTGTAACTGACCTACTTACACCCTGACTCCCTCTATTCTCCACACAGCAGCAGGTGAGATCCTTTTAAAGGCTGCCAGTCAAATCACGCTACTGCTGTATGCAAAATAATGCCCTGGCTCCCCATCTCATTCTGGATAAAATCTAAATACTTAAGCCACCTCCTCCACCACTCTGCTCTAGCCCTTTTGGCCTCCTCATTATTCCTTAACCATGCCAAGCACAGTTCCTTCTCAGGGCCTCTGCACTGGCTGTTCCCTCTGCTTGGACACCATTTTTCTTTTGGATACTATTTCCCTGTGCTTGGACACCATTTCCCTGGCTCATACCCTCCCTCCCTCCCCAGCTCATGTCCTGATCAAACATCACCTTGCCCAGAGGACTATCCTGATCAGCATACTCCTAACCACGTTCCCTTTCCCTTTCATCCTGCTGCATTCTGCTTCATCATATACCACTGCTTAACATATCAACTTACATATCACCTTATCAGGCTCTTCCCATTTGAATGGGATGTCTTTGGGAGCAGGGAGCATATCTGTCTGGCACACTGCTGCATGCCTAGCATCCAGCACAGAGCCTAGCATACAGGTGATTCTAATAAATGATTGTTGAATGAATAAATCTTCCATAGGGGCTCTCTGTCATTCCTAATGTCACTGTCCTAGTTTAAGAGAAAACAGTCTCTAACTGGGCCCACTGTTATCATCTCCATACTTGTATTCCTGATTTTATACCCATACCCTTCTAATTTGCTCTCCATATGGCTACCAGAGTTATGTAGTCTACAATCTGACCTTTTCTTGCTCACAATTTGCTCCAGTGCCTACAGAATATAGCACAACCTCTTGTGCATGTCATATAAAGCCTTTCAGATCTGGCAGCTGCCTACTGGCTAAGCCTAATCTCCTAAGCCCCATAGACTGAATAACTTGTAACTGATTCATGCCCCAGTGCCTTTGCACTTGCTAGTTTCTCTGTCTAAAGAAGCCTCCCCTTATCTGCCCACCTGGCAGCAACTCATCCAAATGGTCTCAGTTCAGATGCTGGTTGCTCAGTAAAGCCTTCTTTGATTGCCCCAGGACAGCTTGAGGCTCTCCCACTCCATGTTCCAACTCTGCCTTGCACATATTTTCATGAAAGCACATTACCCTTTTTTTTTTTTTTTTTGAGACAGAATCTTGCTCTGTCACCCAGGTTGGAGTGCAGTGGGGCGATCTCTGCTGACTGCAATCTCAGCCTCCTGGGTTCAAGCAATTCTCCTCCCTCAGCCTCCAGAGCAGCTGGGACTACAGGCGCATGCCACCACATCTGGCTAATTCTTGTATTTTTAGTAGAGATGGGGTTTTGCCATGTTGGCCAGGCGGGTCTGGAACTCCTGGCCTCAAGTGATCCAGATCCACCCGCCTTGGCCTCCCAGAGTGTAAAGCACATTACCTTATATTATTATAATTCTTTGTTTTCATCATTTCATTCCATCTCTGAGTAAACAGCAAATCTTTCAATGAAAGGGATCATGTCTTATTAGTCTTCATATTTCTAACATTTGGTCTATAGTAAGTGTTCATTAAGTGCTTACTGAGCTAATTAATTAATAGTCAAATGAATTAATATAAGACGATATGGAACACTTTGCAAAAGAATCTCAGCAATTGGTGCTTTGAATTTGTGGGTGTGAAAAACACTAAATTCAATTGCAAATTTAAAACAAATACGTTTTTATAGTTAGATCAACAATTCGAAATATAGGGTCAGAAGAGATAAAAGAAAAAATGAATCAATTACATTTACTTATGAAAAGTTTCAATATTTTTCCCCAGGTAATCTATTTTACGGTGTCAAAGAAACACTTCCATTCCTTTTTCACTCCTCAATACCTCTGGAAATACGTGAAGACTAAACAAATACTTATAAACCATGTCAAATAATGTTTTAAAAAATACGTGCCAAGATATATAGGAAGAATATCTTAAAACATTAACTAAGGAGATTCATAAAAGAAGATCTGAATAAATGGGAACATATACCCTGTGTGAGCACAGGTTGGGTCAGTATCATAAAAAATTCTCCCAAATTTTTGCAAACTATACATCTGGCAAGGGTCTATATCTAGCTTCTGTAAGAAACTTAAACAAATTACAAGTAAAACACCCCCATTAAAAAGTGGGCAAAGGGCATGAACAGACACTTTTCAAAAGATATACATGTGGCAACAATAATATGAAAAAAAGTTCAACATCATTGATCATTAGATAAATGCAAATCAAATGAGATACCATTTCACACCAGTCAGAATGGCTATTATTAAGAAGTCAAAAAATAAAGGATGCTGGTGAGGTTGTGGAGAGAAAGGAATGCTTATACACTGTTGATGGGAGTGTAAATTAGTTCAGACATTATGGAAGTCAGTGTGGCGATTCCTCAAAGACCTAAAGACAGAAATACCATTCAACCCAGCAATCCTATTACTGGGTATATACCCAGAGGAATATAAATCATTCTACCATAAAGATACGTGCATGTGAATGTTCACTGCATCACTATTCACAATAGTAAAGATACGAAATCAACCTAAATGCTTATCAATGACAGACTGGCTAAAGAAAATGTGGTACATATATACCGTGGAATATTATGCAGCCATAAAAAGGAACAAGATCATGTCCTTTGCAGGGACATGGATGGACATGGATGGACATGGATGGAGCTGGAAGCCATTATCCTCAGCAAACTACTGTAGGAACAGAAAACCAAACATCATGTGTTCTCACTTATAAGTGGGAGCTGAATGATGAAAACTCATGGACACACTATGAGGAACAACACACACTGGGGCCTGTCAGGGGCGGAGGGAAAGCATCAGGAAGAATAGCTAATGAATGCTGGGCTTAATACCCAGGTGATAGGTTGATCTGTGTCACAAACCACCCTGGCACACGTTTACCTATGCAACAAACCCACACTTGTACCCCTGAACTTAAAAGTTAAAAAACACTCTCCCTAGATTAAGCTATAAATTTAATTTAACCCTTTCTCCAAAACATGATTTTTTTTAGAATGAGACAATTTCTAAAGTTTATTCAGAAAAATAAACATGTAGGAAGATCAAAAAAAATCCTGGAACAAAAGAGTAATAGGGGTGAGGTTAGCCATATCATATATTAAAATTCATAAAACTAGAGTGATTAACACAGTGTGGAACTGCAACAAACTGGAAGTCAAGAAAATGGAGCAGACTCTCCAAAAATAGTTCTAACTACATAAGGGGATTTCATAGATGATGATACCCTTCCATGTCACCCCTGCCTTGGCCCAAGTAAAAATCATCTTTCTCAAGAGTCACCAGCTAGCCAGCAAGGAAAAGATATATTGTGCATGAAATGTTTGGAGAGAACTAGGTAGTTGTTGGGGGAAAATAAAATGGAATTTCTATTTCATTACTAATCCAAAATAATTATGAATCAAATAAGTATGATTTTATTTACATAAAAATACAAAAGGAAATTGTAGAAGCATGAGTTTTCAGAGTGGGTTAGGCTTTTCTGATTATTACACAAAACCCAGAAAGTACAAAAGAAACATGTGACAACTTTATATAAAAATTTATTATGCCTCAAATACCATAAACAATATCAAAGACAAATAACAAAATAAGCAGAAACACTTGGTAAAAAAATCATAAGGAAATGTGAATTTTTCTAGTGTATAAAGAGCTCCTGGACGGGCGCAGTGGCTTACACCTGTAATCCCAGCACTTTGGGAGGCCAAGGCGGGCAGATAAGAGGTCAGCAGTTCGAGACCAGCCTGACCAACATGGTGAAACCCCGTCTCTACTAAAAATACAAAAATTAGCTGGGCATGGTGGTGGGCACCTGTAATCTCAGCTACTCAGGAGGCTGAGGCAGGAGAATTGCTTGAACCCAGGAGGCGGAGGTTGCAGTGAGCCGAGATCACGCCACGGCACTCCAGCCTGGGTGACAGAGCGAGACTCTGTCTCACAAAAAAAAAAAAACAAAACAAAAAAAAAAAAACACCTCCTAAAAATCAAAATCAAAACTCAATATTTGAAAGTGGGCCTGCAAAGGGCATGAACAAAGAGTTAGCTCATAGAAGAAGAAAATACAAAGTAAACACATGAAAAGATGCTCAAATTAAACTATAAGATGCTACTTTTCACCCAGCAGATTAGCAAAGATCAAAATGTTTGCTAGTGGGCATAGGTGTGAGGAAACAGGCATTCTCATTCATTGCTGATGGGAGTGTAAACTGGCGCACTTCTGTTAATGGTGATTCAGTAAGAGCCATCAGAATTTTTAAACTCGCATACCCTGTGAACCAGGCATTCCACTTTTAGAATTCTTTCCTACAAACTTACTGACACCTAACTATTCTTCCTTAGCCTCCTGCCCGTTTATACAAATCACACTCTCCTGGCTATTCCCTCCAGGAAACTGCAAGCTGTAGCCTGTCTACACTACACACCACCTAAGGAGCCTTCATCCCTAAACCCTCCCGAATGGCAACAGAGAAAAAGAACATTGATCATATTTGCTGTTAGGTTGCTCCTTTTCTCATCCACTCTACTTTTCTCTTTTCCTGCCACAACATCACTTACTGTGACTAGTGGGTCCTCCTCCCAGGGACCTTGTGGCCACATGGTCCTCCAATTCCACTGCTTAGGTTCTATGATACAGACTTAAAATCTAAGTAAATTCCAAATTATAATAACTATCTAAGAGACTGAATTAAAAAAAAGTGAGATCCCTCCAAAAAGATTTACCCTAAAATCATTAATCACAAACAGGAAGAAGAAAGTGATTGCTACAAAGAGAATAAAAGACCTAGGAATAGAGCTAGCAAGGGAAGTGAAGGACCACTTCAAGGAGAACTACAAGCCACTGCTCAAGGAAATAAGAGAGGACACAAACAAATGGATAGGAATAATCAATGCTCATGCTCATGGATAGGAAGAACCAGTATCATGAAAATGGCAATACTGCCCAAAGTAATTTACAGATTCAATATTATTACCATTAAACTACCATTGACATTCTTCACAAAATTAGAAAAAACTATTTTTAAAATTCATATGGAACCAAAAAAGAACCCAAATAGCCAAGACAATCCTAAGCAAAAAGAATAAAGCTGGAGACATCACACTACCAGACTTCAAACTATACTACAAGGCTACAGTAACCAAAACAGCATGGTACTGGTACAAAAACAGACACACAGACCAATGGAACAGAATAGAGAACTCAGAAATAAGACCACACCCCTACAACCATCTGATCTTTGAAAAAACCTGACAAACACTAGCAATGGGGAAAGAATGTCCTATTTAATAAATGGTGCTGGAAGAACTGGCTAGCCATATGCATAAAATAGAAAATGGACTCCTTCTTTACATCTTATACAAAAATTAACTCAAGATAGGTTAAAGACTTAAATGCAAAACCCAACTATAAAAACCCTAGAAGAAAACCTAGGCAATACCATTCAGGACACAGGCATGGGCAAAGACTTCACATGAAAATGCCAACAGCAATTGTAATGAAAGCAAAAACGGACAAATGGGATCTAATTAAACTAAATAACTTCTGAGGAGCAAAATAAACTATCATCAGAGCAAATAGACAACCTACAGAATGGGAGAAAATTTTTTCAATCTATCCATCTGACAAAGGTCTGATCTCCAGAGTCTACAAGGAACTTAAACAAATTTACAAGAAAAAGAAACAAACCACTCCATTAAAAAGTGGGCAAAGGACATGAACAGATACTTCTCAAAAGAAGACATACATGTGGCCAACAAACATGAAAAAAACTCAGCATCACTGATCATTAGATAAATGCAAATCAAAACCACAATGAAATACCATCTCACGCCAGTCAGAAGGGTGATTACTAAAAAGTCAAGAAACGACAGATGCTGTCAAAGTTGTGGAGAAAATGGACTGCTTTTACATTGTTGGTGGGAGTGTAAATTACTTCAGCCATTGCAGAAGACAGTGTAGCAATTCCTCAGAGACCTAGAACCAGAAATACCATTTGACCCACCAATCCCATTACTGGGTATATACCCAAAGAAATATAAATCATTTTATTATAAAGATACATGCATGCATTTGTTCACTGCAGCACTGTTCACAATAGCAAAGACATGGAACCAACCTAAATGCCCATCAAAGATAGACTGGCTAAAGGAAATGTCGTATATATATACCATGGAATGCTATGCAGCCATAAAAAGGAACAAGATCATGTCCTTCTCAAGGACATGAATGGAGCTGGAAGCCATTATCCTCAGCAAACTAACACAGGAACAGAAAACCAAACACCATGTGTTCTCACTTGTAAGTGGGAGCTCAATGATGAGAAAACATGGACACACTGTGAGGAACAACACACACTGGGGCCTGTCAGTGTGGGCAGGGCAAGTATCAGGAAGAATAGCTAATGGATGCTGGGCTTAATACCCAGGTGGTGGGTTGATCTGGGCAGCAAACCACCCTGGTACACGTTTACCTGTGTAACAAACCTGCACATCCTGCACATTACCGCAGAACTTAAAAGTTGAAGAAGAAAAAAAAAAAGCTCTGCTAAGGGGGAAAATACATATATACATGTGAGAACTTCTCTAAACCACTAACACCAGAGAGACAAGTAATGGTAATAACAGGTTAACAATTGTTAGATAATGCAATCATCTTGCAGGCACTGTGCTAAGGGCTCTCCATGGACTATTTCATTTACCACTCATAACAACTCTGAGGTAGGGGTTATTAGTTAATCTCATTTTTATAATTGAGGACAATGATGCAAGGAGACCAGCTCACTTGCCCAAGGTCCAAAGGTGAGTAAGTGGCAGAGTAAGGATGGGTACAATGTCTGCCCCAGAGCCCAGGCACTCCACCGCTAGGAGACATTTTCCTTTAAATCCTAATTATTTTAGAAGCAAGGTAGAAAGTATTGACTAAAGGCTTGCTTGCAGTAAAATGGAACATTGATGCTGAATTAAAGATCCCACAAAATATAGGATGGGAATATTGGGAAATCCCTAAATATTGTTTTTTATCTCGAGGCACCATTTCCACTAACCAGCTCACTCAGATGTTCTATATTGGGCAGAATTTGTTCTTGTAAATGTTGTTTATTCACTGACATTTATCTCACTGGTTTTATCCTCCCTACCTCCCTTCCTCCCAAAGAGAAATTCCTTGCTCAATTTTTGCATGTTCACTTTCTAATTCACTCCCGTCTCTTCTCTGAATGAGCTCTGCTCATGGGTGATCCCACCATTTCTCTGCTCCCGGGGTTGGAGTTCCCTATACTCCAAGCTCCCATCCTCTCAGAACACCCCAAACTGCTCCTCTCAGAGTCAAGTGAGGGACAGATCCATTTCCATCCCATGTTCCTCTAAATTCTGACAACTTTAGTCTTGAGAAAAATACTAGTGGGCTTTGATGTCCGTAGTACTTTTCTTTAAATCAATTCAAGAAGTAAATGCTTCATTATAACTTTTGTTCACAGTACTCCAATTATTTCAAAAGCTGCTTTTATCTAGGAGGAAAAAAACCCTCAAGATGGTGGTTTATCATAGAATTGTCAGAAAGTGAATATAAAAATAGGCAGCTAAAAACAATGAGTGGAGAGAAGAAAATAACCTAACCATAATGCGTAAGTTAAATAACTTCAAAGAGAACCAAATGTGAAGATAATAGCAGCCAAAGCATTCTTCATTTTTTTTCCCTCCATAGCACTGATCACCATCTGACTTGCTTCGTATTTGCTAATGTGTTTTTCTGTCTCCCCCTCCCACTCTGACCAGAATGTTAGCTCCATGAAGGCAGGAAGTTGACTGTTTTGTCCACTGCTGTTTCTTGCCCCTGAAACATAGTACGTGCTCGATTAAGTACTTGTGGAGTGAGCAAATGAATGAATGAATGCAGCTTCTTTTCTACCACATCATCTCTCACTCCACAAGCAAAATTTATTTGCTTTCATGCTCTGGTCAAGATATCTAGAGATCTTCCTCCAAATTCTTCAATTTTTTAGACTAATTTCAAGGTGGAGAGTCATCTGGTCAGATCTAATTATGAGATGCAGAAAACCTACCAACTTACCATTCCCTAAGAATATGTTCACTCATTCTTTTAGGAAAAAGAAAGGAGGGACAAGGCAAGCAGAAATCATATTTTGATGATGAATTGAATCTATCACAGACAGAATTTTCCAAGCCACTTTTTCACCTACATGAAACAAACTTACACATGCATATCTCACTGGTTCATAAAACAACTGTATTCCTTGTAAATAGCACAAAGTTAACTGTCAAATAAAAAAATAACTAAATTTTTACAGTAGAAATACAGCACCAAAGACCCAGGGGGTTTTCCACACCCTGGACAGTTTGTTAACAGGCACCTCAGTGATCTCAATGCTAAACTCCCTTCAGGTCTAAACTGATTGATTTAAGTCAGACTTCCTGGCTTCACTTCCTTGTGATGACTTTGAATGGCAAAGTGTACCCTCAAGGGCAAAAGGGATGGGTGAGAAAAAAACGTGTTATGCAGTTATGTACTGCGCAACTGCTCTCCTTCCCTGCAGAATACAGACTTTTGATTTAATTAAACCTGAGAAGAGATTCCAAACAAATTTCCATTTGGCATTTTACAGACCCTATTAACTATCCTCCAACTTTCAAAAATAATAAACAGCATTTAGAGTTCCTGATACCATTCCCGTCTCCCCACACAACGTTCCTCATCTTTCCTTGCATTTTCCACCTTCCCTCCACCCCACCCCCCAGCCCCTGTTCCATCAAAGTCACCTGATTGCTGGCACGACCATCATAACTTTAAGTTCCTTCTCAAGCCAGCCCCTCTGTCTAGAATGCCCTTTCTACCCCCTGCCTTATCTGCAAGTATACAGCTGACTACAGTCTCTGTTTATAGCAGTCAGCCTCATTACCAGTCATTGACACATGGGACAAACCCTCACTAGTTTGTGGCTTTCTGGAGGATAGGAATTGTGCTTTTAAAAAAAAAAAAAAATCTTTCATTCCTTGGTACTTAATGCAATGCTTTGCTTATAGAAGGCACTTAATAAATTTTCATTGTTTACTTTGCTGAAACTCATTTGAAAGCAGAAACATTTCCTGGGGTTTTGAATAGAATTTCTAATGAACTACATCAGGATGTCTGCCAATCTCTTTATCCTTCTCAGTATAATTCATAGTCACATCGGTTTGAAAAATTAAACTCTCCACATAGAGCAGAAGCTGCCAATGACAGCACCATAGGTTTTAGATGGTGATTCCCATCTGTTTGTTCAAGGATTATTGGTTATCTGCTCTACAGCAGTCACTAAACCAAGATTTGAGGTACAGAACATATAGTCCCTGCCCTCAAGAAACAAAAAGTCTGTTTGAGAGAGAGAGAGAGAGACAAGTAGACAAACAGTCTGTAAGGTCCTGAGGGATACAGAACAACAGAGATAGTATACCTAGCTCAGCTCTGGGCAAAAGAAGTCAATAAGGATGGCAAGTGTCAAAACACTTCCAAGGGAGATGACATCAAATTTGCTTTGAAAGTTTAGTCTGAAGAGAGAAGAGGAAATAGCATGTGCAAAGGCACTGAGGCAAGTGAGAGCACTGTAAATTTCTGAGTATTGCAAATGGTTTTGGTACTCCTAGAACATTCCATGGAACTTCGGAACCAGACATAGAACAAGGAAGCAAGGACTGTACACTGTTATGGGCCTGATATGCAAGGCAAAGGAGTGTGGTATTTAATCTGTGATTTGTTCCATGGACACTGTGCTATCCAGGCTGTCAGTTTAAGATTCTAGGAAACAGGTAAGTTTTATCAAAGACACGAATTGTCATTTCATGAATCACAATAATAGTGCAAATAAGTTTAGCTAATTTGTCTCTTCAGTCAGGTCACAAAATCAGAAGCTAAAAATAATATCTTCGAAAATTGGAAGATATGTCACCATGACGAAAAGAATTTCTCAATGGAATAACCACAGGGAAAAAAATCTGCCCAAGCAAACTATTTTTCAACCAGATTCTTTGAGAAATTGTGAATCAGTAAATAGAACACTGGCTGACAATGAAAAGACAACCAACTCCATGAAGTATAAGTAGACTCTGAATTCCTCAAGAGGAGTGGATGTGTCTGGCTGTCTCACCACTAGATCTCTGCTGCTTGGCAGTAGGGTGGACACAATAGGTGCTCAGTAAGTAACAGGTAAATGAGTGAATGGTGAAGGAATTAATTCACAAACATCACCCCCTCTATACAGAAATCAATGATCATTTAAATAGTTTAAGCAAAGGGGAAAAACTATGCATAGTTTTTGTAAAATTCTTTAAATGTTTATAGGAAAAGCAGAATTTCAACATAAAAATGCATTTCCACACAAGCATAAACAAATTACCATAAACATTTGCTTGATATGACTCACTCTGACTGGTACAGCCACGTAATCTGCATGAAATGAACCCAGAAATAATGGACACCAGTGAGACAGATGCCACAAAGCAGATTTGTGAACAATGAATGGCACAGTGTCAGCTGTGTATCATGGAAGGGGCCCCACACTGGGAATGGAGCAGGGTTCTGAGTAAATGAATGCACCTTACACTAAAGTCATCCTGCCCAGGTGCTATGTGAGTCTCCAGCCTTGGGGAAGTCATATCACTTCCTTAACTTCTGTGGAATGAGAGGATTAGGTAAATTGCTCCTTAAGGTTCCTTTTGGTTTTTTTTGAGACGGAGTCTTGCTCTGTTGCCAGGCTGGAGTGCAATGGCGCAATCTCGGCTCACTGCAACCTCCGCCTCCTGGGTTCAAGTGATTCTCTTACCTCAGCCTCCTGAGTAGCTGGGATTACAGGCGCGCCCCACCATGCCCAGCTAATTTTTGTATTTTTCGTAAGATGGAGTTTCACCATGTTGGCCAGGATGGTCTCGATCTCTTGACCTCATGATCTGCCCACCTCGGCCTCCCAAAGTGCTGGGATTTACAGGCATGGGCCACCGCCCCTGGCCAAGGTCCTTTTTGATAAACACAAGAGACTTTCCAAAATGTGCCAGGATAAGCAGATAGTCATCATATACATATTCACCCTGTTCATGAAGGGTACCATGATCACACTTTTCTGAGTAACACTGATGCTCACGTCACTGTCACAGTTCTGGGGACTTTGCAGGGTCAAAGGAAGTTACAGCCTACTCCCTCCAGGAATGTCTAATATGGGTCAATTGTCTTAGAAATAATCGTTCATCTAGTAGCAAATAGAAGTGAATTAATACTTCACAATTTTTAATGGCTGGGTTACAGTCCTCTGGGATTATCTGGTCCAAGCTTCATGTAGCAGATACAGAATTTGAGTCACACAGCCAGTTAGTGGTGGGGGCTGAACTGGAATCCAAGGGGCTTGAAGATATCTCTCTGTGACTGGCTGTGGTCTCTGATGGTCTCCAGACACTCACTCCCTCTCTGACACTCACAGGAGGTCCCCTGTGGGGGACCAACAGGAAAGATGTAAGTAACTGAATTCCTACTGTATTACATTATGTCTGCTTTCTATAAGAATGGCTGCTGGCTCACACACACCAAAAGGTCAGTCAGCAGATGCCTAATTAAGGGTTAAAGATTTCTATTAGAGAAAAAGCCCACAAAACCTGTCATTATGTGTTTTTACATTTCTTCGCTCTTCAGACTTAAGAGCAAACAGCCTGACTGGAGAATTAAATGCTAAATATAGGAAGAATGTTCCCCTTTCGTCTTGCATTATTTTGGGGCTGTGATTTGGTTCTCCTCCAAAATTCTGCCATCTCCCTCCAACTCCTAAGAAGTATAACTTGCAATATAAACATTTATGACAGTCTGGATAGATTATTATGCTACTGAGGACATGTTTTTTTCCCTGCAAAACTGATCTAGTAACGACAGTCCTAAATGAATTTAGTAGGGAGGCACAGATCAAAAATACAGTATTCAACACAGCTCATGAAGCATTTCTCCTATTTTATACAATCTGCCTGAGTTGCCAATTGAATTGCAAGTTCCTTTCCAAGTAGATTACCAGAGCTGGTGCTAGAAGTAGTTCTGAATCTCTGCTGAAGAACAGTCTTCCCTCTAAGAAGCCTCATGTGGGAGTCGCACATAACTCTTTGTACTCTGTAAAAGGGGCTCAAAGAGATGGTAAAAGGGATTATATTGGCTAAATAATATTGGGAAAAGCAACATAAAAATTCAGCCAACATTCTAATGATATGGTTCATTCAGTTACCAAAGAAAAGCTGTATCACATAATCAAATGATTTTACTTTATAACACCCATAAACTCCCCCTCTTAACACAAAGACCTTTTAGACAGTAAACATATCAAGGTTTGAGGGCAGTCCAACCTAGACAGATCCAGAATGTCATTAATTAAAATGCAAAATCAATTCTATTTCTGGTCCTGGTAATCAACTATGGAAAACAGTTTCGATGATAAGAATGCCTGCAGAAGTATGAGGTTATATTTATACTAACAGAAACAATTTCTTCCCTCAGTTACATGATTACGGTTTCAACATTTGGAGTTTGGTTACTAAAAGAAAAGCTGTAATCAACTCTTCATTAATTGTTGTACCTTTTTCACTGTCTGAGTTTGTCTGTGTATATGTAGGCATGTTCACATATATAAAATGGCAAAAGTGAAGAAGAGAGAAAGCAGAAGGCAAGAGGACTTTAAAATGGAGACTTGGTTTATAATTTAAGCGGCAAGTTTCAAATTAAACCACCACCAAAAGAAACAGTGAAAGCACAGTTTTGATGATAGTTGTAATTAAAGAGTGTAAAAAAAAAAGAATAACTGCATCAACTGCATCTACACCAATCTAGGTGTTTCCAGACCCATTTTAAATAACTTCAATTTGCTAAGTCTGCAAGCAAAATCAGTTGCAAGGCATAGCAGCAAAATAAATACACACAAAATGTTGCAGTGACTTCATCACACCAAGAGGCTACAGGCTCCGCTCAGCACAGCTTTTATCAATTTTTCCTGCAGTAGTTTTCTATACTGCTTTCAGAGACCCTGCAAAGGAATTAACATGACACCATGCTGTGAGACAAGGAAATGCTGAAAAATGCACTCTCCCAATTCAAAGAAATTCTTAAAGGCATTATCTGGAAGTGGGGTCTAGGAAGTGGGGAAATCCTTACCAAAAAAAAAAAAAGCCAGTTAAAGCAATATCTGAGGAATTTTCCTTCTGTTCTCTAAATGGGCATGCTACAACAATTTTTTTAAGTATATACAATTGACACAGTACAAACAACAGTACATTTGTATACACGCTTGTATATGTGTATATATATATATATATACACACACATATATATAAACAATTGCACATATATATACAATTCTGATTGCATAGGTACACAATCTGTTTAGAAAAATAA
Source organism: Pan paniscus (assembly GCF_029289425.2). NCBI lineage: Eukaryota > Metazoa > Chordata > Mammalia > Primates > Hominidae > Pan > Pan paniscus. The sequence continues at coordinate 108,860,538 of NC_073259.2, read as the reverse complement.
AGGAAACCTAAATAATGTTTTTTCTCAAGGCTAAAGTTGCTACTAATTAAAATGAAATATGTTCTAAATGACTCTGAAATTGCCTGCAGTGGGAAATACTGAGTCTATTTCCATGACACCCAAGCTGATTCTAACACTTTCCATCTTAATGAGTATCCTCAGTTGAGTTACCAGGCACTATATAACATCCTTTCAATTAGAAAAAGAAAAAAAGATTAAGCAAAGTAAGAACACTCCATTAAGGATGAAAGTAAACAGCTAAACATTAAAGAATTAAAGAGGAAGCAGAGCAGTATGACAGTCAAATTACAATACAGTATTGCCGCGAACCACAATCGACTGTAGGGAAGAGTGGATATTAGAACAGCTAAGCCAAGCAATGCTGATAATATTTTAAAAATTGTTTTGAATTTTTTTTTTTTTTTGCTGTTAACCTCTGTGCTGGTTTTACTCTTGAACAGGGCTAACATGTAAACATCTACAAATTCTTGTTTTTTATTTATGCTTTTACAAATGCAAGGAACCCTTCACTGAAATAAAAAACAAACAAAAACAGAACAACAACAAACGCATCTACTTTGGACCCAGAGAAGAAGGTAAAGGCATATGTCTGATGTCATCACCACTATTTTAAGAAAAATCCACATGAACAGGGGACATAAAAGTAGTGAAAATGAGCATGACAGTTAAGGAACTTTACATTCCAAACTCCCAAAGAGCAGGAGGAGAGACTGGAAATTTCACCCCACATTCTCTCCCCTCACTTATCACAAAAAATCACATTGTATTAGTTCAGTACCTTATGAATCAGAGACACAGTACCTTATGAATCAGAGACTGAATTACATTTGGCAAGACCCCTCTCTAGAGTGAAATGGACCAGAATGGAAAAACCTACACAAATAAGATAACCCACCTCCGGTCCAAGACTTGAAAATAACTAAATAGAATTACAACTGCGAAGCTATTCTTTGGAATGATGCTTTGACCAAAATAGTTCGACACACCTGCTACCAAAAAAAAAAAAAAAAAAAAAAATCCCTGTTAAGAGAGACTCCTGCAATGCACAGGAGTGAAACTACTAAAATGTTCTTGGTTTCCTTTGGGCGTCAAGAAGCTGCCAGTAATAGACTTGAAGTTGTGATGCTCTTTGCAGCAAACCTCAGGAGACCAGGTGAAAAATTAGGGCACTATTGTAAGAGTAATGCCCCTGGAATAAACAATCTGCCACATCCACAGTCTTCGTCAGAAACCTGCTTATGTTCTCCTAGAAAAGTCTAACCATTCTAATAACCTCAAAGTATTTTAACTCCTAGCAGGAGGACAAAACTATGTTGTCAACTCAAAAATGTTCCTGTCATCACTGCCCTACCACTCTCTGAAGAGCCTGCAAAATATGGTTTGCAGAACTGGGTACCCTGAGACTCAGAAGGGAAAGAAGCAATGAGGTCATGCAGTCTACTCCGTCTGCCAGCTCAGGATTCCTCCTGCTGAGAATGTTCCTGCCCAAGTTGTAAACCCCACAAGATATAGGGTCATCCCAGACCCACACGGGCAGGTGCAGAAAACACAGCTGCCCACAGCAGACTCAACATAACTCACACGTGTGTGCTCATCTTTACCCAGAAAGATGGAAGAGTTTGCTATGTGGGCAGGTCACCCCTGGCCCTTCTGATCCTGAGTGAGTGCCCCTGGCACACTGAGGATTCATCCTGCCCAAATTTGTCAGTCATCCTCCACAGATTCCCTGCACGCTGCTGCAGTTTACCATCGTGAACACATTTCCCCGGCTGCTGCTTCAAGGACAAAGACAGAGCACTTATATTCGTATCACAGCAGAAGAGCTCACGTTTATGGAAAAAGGATAAAAAGACAAACACTCCAGGCAAATGACCCCTGGCATTTTTGAAGCTGGATCATCCCAGACAAGATCCATGAAAACAGAGGAAATGCAGAAGGAAGGTCACTAAGCTTAGCTGGGAAGAGGGGGAACGAACGGTTCAGTTCACTGCAGCAACAGAGCAGCTCATTCAATGTAAGCACTTACCATAAAAATAGAAAGAGTCAACAGAAGGAGAAGGGATCCTTCCTCAGTGCCTTGGTGTCTTCGGCAGAAAGAAATCCACTGTGAACCTCCAGGCTCCAGTCGGGAGGAGGCCAGCAAAGTGATGACAGGCAATAAAACCACCACACACAAGTCCTTTTCAGCCTCCCCTCGGGCCGTATGCAGTTGTTTGTGCTGTAAAAACCCTGAGAAGTCTGGAACAGGACTCTCCCGAGAGCGAGCCGGAGTGAAAGCAGCCTGGTGGATTTCACCACCGTCTCAGAGCATCACGCCCAGGACTGGTCCTCCCCCTCCCCAGGTGCAGGGGAGGCATGGTCGGGGGAGGGTGGGCACTAGGCTGGGCTAGGAAAGGCGAGAAGAGGGATGAAAAGGAGTCTCTTTAGAGTGGAAGGAACTGCCGGAGAGAACATCAGTATTCCATATCAGTTATTGCCAGCGACCAATCAGCCCAGCCAGGGGGCCGTGTCAGTGTGACAAGAGAGCAGCAGATGACAGCCAGTTCTGAGAGCGGCAGGACAACCCCCTGCCTGGAAAAGAAATTTGGGAGGATTGGCAACTTATCCTCTCCACTGCTGCTGTTAATGTTTGCTTGTATTTAACAAAGATCTAAAGCCCCATAGTTACACTAGCCATGCAGGAAGTTTTTGAGGCATCCCACAGCATCTCTGCAAGAAGCCAGACTTGAAGTCCCCTAAATGATGTCTGATGGCATGTCACAGTCCAGACAGCCCTACTGATGTGCCTTCAAGGGGTCATCATGAGTACAGTAATGGCGCTTTGGACCTAAGCTTCTTTATGCCCAAAGTGCAGGATAAGATGACCAGTGACCCGGCTTTCTATTTCAGAAGTGAAAAATTTAAGACAGAGAAGGGTCAAAGGTCTCTCCAGGAATTTGACTGTCAATCTTCATTAGTTTTCTTGTATAATATAGGTATAGAAATATTGTTAGAGGTGAGCTTCTGAAGATAGTTAACATGTCCCTTTTAGAGCTCTTAAATCACCTATAAGACAAAATATGTGTTGGGGATAAACAATAATAACAATTCATAAGCACACTGAAAATTGAGAAATTCTGATTTACACTACCAGAAGGAGCAAAGGAGCAAATCTCTTGGTGATAAATGAAGGATGCGTGGAGGACTCTAAACTTTTCCTACTTCCCTTTTCCCCTATTCTAATATTGAACTTATAAACTTTGTCCATATATATTAATTAATTTGTATTTGGTTGTGATGATTACATTATATAGGGATGTAGTTTCTGAAGTTAAATGCCAGTTTAATTGGACTCCACAGTAAAACTTCAGAACTTTTTGTAAGATGGGGAGATTGTCTTGGGCCACCTTTTTATCACTGCAGAAAAGATAACTCCCTTTAGTCAGTCAAGAGTTAACAGGAATATACAAATGCCCTCAGGTTTTGTTTTCTGTTTTTTTTTTTCCAGGTGACTTACATGATGTAGAGTTTTTAATTTTAGTTGTCTGTTTTTACCTAGAAGTTGGAATACCATTTGCACATTTTGCTGTGATCTCTACCCGTAGGCAAGCTGACTTTGGGGAGCCTGAATACCACAGCTTAAAAGGAAGGGCTGGGCTCCAAGGAAGCAGATAACTCAGCACCAAAATGAGTCACAGCAGAAGGCCATAAAAAATGTTCCACATCAAAGATGAACATAATAAAGTGAAATTTTTTAAACGAAGAAGAAAGGATAGTTTGCCAGGGAAGTCCTTGTAAATTATATAAGGAAAACCTGGGAGACTTCGATTCTCAAATGCTGTTTTGTTATTCTCCTCAGTTCAACTCAAATCAGCAAACATTTGAAGAACATCAATTATGCATCAGGGCTACAGAGATGAGTCCTTGCCTTCAAGAAGTTTACAGTCTCATGGACAAATTTAAATCTTCTTCTTGAAATTTCAACACTATGATTCTTGCCAAGACAGAAAATGTTCTACTATTTTAATGTTCTTCAGATTAAACCAATCCATGAGGCTGGACTTTAGCCTCAAAGCTCTGAATTAGCCTAGTTAGATGTTTGTCATAACCGAAGCCATTCAGGAAATATAAATGCACAAATAATTTTTGAAATCTAATTAATATATGAGAAGGTTCTTTAACTGAATGTTTGTTTTTATCTGCATTAACGGCTTCTGACACCGTAAAAGCATGGGCAGTATATCAAGAATATACTTAATAAGGGAATATTATTTAAAGCTCCTAAATGAATTGAGATTAATACTGTTGATGAAACGGGTTCATACCTTGAATACACAGCATTATAATGATGCATGAAATGGAAAATACTGCAGAAATACAAATTATCTAGTGGATTAAGTAACTGCACATCTATATGACAATTGATCAATAAAAATAGGTATTCCAGTTATTAACTCAAACGCCATTAATTTTTAAAGTTTGGTCTCTTTATTCCTCTCTACTAAAAAAATGACAGAAAATGCCTCCCATTTCAGATAGCAACAACATTAATTTTTGTAATGTACAGATTGTTTATACAAGTCAATTAAACTTGGGATGATATCAGCGATTGTGTCTTGTTCACTGGTGTAGAACTGGTGTAGTACTTAACATATAATAGGTTCTCAATCAGTATTTGTTGGATCGATGGCCATTTGAATGGCCAAAAGAATCTGGCTAAAATTCTACAACAGCACGATTTAATGCCTTTTTCCTGACTACAAGATAAACTGAATTATGTACCTGTATCTGCCACTTATTTAAAAAGAAATAAGATAGCTTTTTCAGGAACTTTGTTTCACAGAAGCTTGTTGACAGAACTTTCTAAAGGCTAAAAGACAAGGATTCTTCAAGCTCAGTCTTTCAACACCAGGGCAGACACAGTTCATGGGAAGTGGGTTCTGTGTTCTGTAACTAGCCTAAGGAGAAAAAGTGAAAATATGCCTATTTTCCAGACCACCAAGAGGGTAGGTGGCCACATAATTCCATTTTTGACATCGGAATATTTTAACGGAGGTATGAGAATTGGGACTTTTAAATAACTTTCTGCCAATTAATGGTTTTGAAAACTAAGTTATAATCTGCATAAGGAAAAGTCTGTGTCTCTTCCATCTAACTTCTGAAAGCAAGTGTCTAAAATAACTAAACCCCACCATGTGCCAGAGTTGACTCCAATGGCTCCACCTATCTTTCCAGGCCTTTGCAGCACCCATAATGTAAGTATTATGTACACTGGGGCACCTGGGGCTCAGGGAGGCTGAAAACGCTCACCCAAGTGGCAAAGACAATGTAGGAACAACTGGAACAGCCTCAGAGCTTCCTTTTACATGGAGACACTGATTTGAACATAGGAGGGGGTCCCCCAAGAATGCTTTTAGACTAAATGTATGAGACAATAGGGGACCCTTCCCACCATGTTACATGAATTTGGATGAGGTGGGAATGACACAAGTCCAAGTTGAAGCCGAAACTTCTTTTACCTCAGAGATTAAATGTAAATCTTTTATGTAACAAAAAATGAATTCCTAATGCTTATAAATTAAAGAGAAAATAATTTGTATTTGTTGATTTTTGTTTCTCAACTCTGACCCTATAATTACCATTTTTTTTTTTTTTTTTTTGGAGACAGAGTCTCGCTCTGCCATCCAGCCTGGAGTGCAGTGGTGCGATCTCGGCTCACTGCAACCTCTGCCTCCCGGGTTTAAGCAATTCTCCTGCCTCAGCCTCCCGAGTAACTGGGACCACAGGTGCATGCCACCATACCCAGTGGGACCACAGCTGCACGCCACCACGCCTGGCTAATTTTCTGTATTGTAGTAGAGACAGGGTTTCACCGTGTTGCCCAGGCTAGTCTCGAACTCCTGAGCTCAGGCAATCCACCTGCCTCAGCCTCCCAAAGTGCTAGGATTACAGGCATGAACCACCACACCCAGCCTTGAATTACATTTTAAGGCCAAGAGGAATAGTCCTTACTTACTAGAATAATACTATAGAGGGAAAGAATATTCTAGAAAAGTGTGGGACTGACACACATATTAAAGTATGGTCCCTCACTAAATTCTAAAATCCTAATTATCCTTCAGCATTCAGCAGGAGACCTGAAATGGAGAGAGGATAGGTTGAACTGCTAATGTTTCCCTATCAGAGGTCACTGGCTGCTAATAATTTCCCCAAAGTGCTTAGTAGGCAGGTTTGCAAATAGCAACAACCATTCCAAATAGTAGGTATCTGCAGCACATAAATATAATGAGAGCATCCAAGTCTTCAAAAATTTGTTTGCACAGTCAGCATTCCTTAGCCTGAAGAATCCTATGGGATCATCAAAATCAAATCATACAGAAAGAATCCATAAGATCACAGACCTATAATTTTTTCTTTTTTTTTTCTGAAGATAGAAAAATAAATCAGTGGCTGACTTAAATAGTCAGGGAGAATTAGGCTGAGTCTGGTGAAGCCAAAATAAGAAGTATGTGTGTGTGCACCAATGTTAGAAAATTAGCGTGTGCATTTAAAATCCAACTGGAGTGTCTGCACATCCAATCAGTACTTAAGTCTTACCAATGTTACCTCTAAACTTCTTCTCAACACAGAATTAGGGGCTGCAACCAATTTTTTTCTTTTAAACTATTATAATGGTTTCTAAACTCTCCTTGGTTCCAATCTGACCTACCTTAGCCATTAGAATTTTCTTTCTAAAATACAACAAATATAATCATGCCATCCCCTTGCTAACAGGTCTGGGATGATCAGGCCAAATACACCCACTTCTGCACCTGACATTCAAAGCCCTCTGCAACCTGACTTCAGTCTACATTTCCAGCATAATTTCCCACCATTACTTCCTATATTATCTCATGCTCTGGTTACACCTGTTGCTATTCCCCACAGACACTGTATTCTTCTATTGCCATAATCCTTTTTTCCTAGAATAGCCTTCCTGCTTCCCTCCCTGGAGAATCCCTCCCCACCACTATCAATCATCCTTCAAGGCCCAGTTCAATGCCATCTTCATGGTGAGGCCATCCTCAAATTCCCCAAAATGACTTACTTAATCGCTTCTTCCTCTGTGTTTCCGCAGTGTTTTTTCTCGTCTTTTTATCAAATACAAATAGCAGATAACACTGTGCTAAATTAGTACCTTTTAACCTATTTAAGTGGGACCCTTTGATATTTCCAGTGTCTGACACACAATAGGAGCTCAATAAGTACACAAAGAATGAATCCACCTTTCATGCCTCTTCCTTACAGTCCAAAGCACTTTGAAGAAAGGACAAACTTGTTTTCCAGGAATTCATGCCTACAAGCTTATGAACCATATATATCTCCTCCTTCAACCAGGAGTTTCTATGGTTTAAGTAAAGAGCACTGAATTAGAATCACAACAGCCATGTCCCAGCTCAGTGCCCTGTGTCACCTCAGGCAATCTCTTAACTTAAATGAGAAGCATAAAACTTGTTCTGCTTATCTTTGAGAACTTTTCTGAGCTACAAATGAGGTGCTGTATGATAAAGAACTTTACAAACTATAAAAGCATATGGTAGTAGGCATAGTTATTGTCACCGTTGTCATCATTGCTTTATAATTGTTATTGTTGCTAATATACCAAAAAAGCCATTGCAAATTTTGTTAAGATAGGTATTCGATGCAAGCAGCCTAGGAGGCCAGTGACTCAGCACTTATGTCATTCCAAGTGCCTTGCTTCAGTCCTGCTGGTCTGCAGTTAAGATGAGGCGGAAAGAGTGGAGTGAGAAGGCCTTGACTCTGCCTCACTCTGTTACTCCCTAACTATGTAGACCTGGTCTCTGAGACCCAGTTCCCTCATCTAGGAAATGAGAATAACAATGCCTACCTGACTATGTAGCATGATATGGGGTATATATATTTTTATATGGTATGCATACATCCATTATATTTATGAGCCTCTAATAAGCATTCCATGAGTGGTGGGAAGAAGGTAGCCATTTCTCCCCATCTCTATCACATCTACAAGCCCTAATCACTGTCCTTCTGTTTCTTGAACTCACAAAGATCATTCCCATCCCAGGGTCTGCATATCTGTTTCTTTTGCTTGGAACCCCTTTTCCTTAGATCCGGGAATGGCTTCTTATCAGAAACGCTTCCCTGACTCCCCACCTCAATCATTTTCCAGCTCATTACTCTCTTTTTTTTTTCTCATTACATTTATCTCTATCTGTAACCACTGTATTTGATTGCTTGTTTAATGTCTATCCTCTACACTATCATGTACGCTCCACTCAGGCAAGGACTGTTTCTTCTGTGCTCCTCACTGAGCCCTCAGGGCCTAAAAAGTGTCCAGAACATAATACACACTCAATATACACTCAAGATGGATTTCTTGAATATTTACAGCATGACCAATGTTTATGCAACTGTTCCCATGTTCTCTACATCTGTACAAAATTCCAACTATCTCTGACTCTTGAGTAGGAATGAAATCAAGGAGATCACTTAGTATGGAGCTCAGGGTAGTACAACAATGTTCAAGTTTATATAGATACGTAATAACATGTAACACCCATTAACAAAGATTAAAATGCTATCCAGTGACAGGAAAACCTACAAATAATATGCCAACTCTTGCGCCCTACAGAAACAGGAATGACCAAGAATGGCAAGCTGATCCTCACATCTATAACTGGAACTAAGGTACTGAGTAAAAACATTAAATTACATTTATTTAATAAGTCAGGAAGTTCAATAGATCCCATTTCACATTTTTCTTCTCTTATTTTATGTTAAAATCGATCTGGTCCAAGTCTATCCTGAGAAGACTTGATCCCTGAATTATCAACTAGCACAAATGACTTCAGGGAGCCCAGAAATCTAGGCAACTTTTCTTTCCTCGCAGGGAGCTGTCTCAAAGGTGAGATACACAAAATCCTCCCAAGCCTGACCACATCATCCCTCTTTTCTCATTGGCCTAGCCTTAGAGGAGGCCTAATAAATAAATAACCATGGCAATCAGGGATAAAGTATGAAGGTTATTTTCTAACAGTCATTTCAATTAGAGCATTTTCAATTAGCAACAGCATGTCAATCTACCAAATAGGCATATGAATGTATTTGTCATCAGCAGGAAACAGCTAGCTTTGTTTTTTAAAGGAATAAATGCCCTAGACCCAATACCAAATCCAAGCTTTTTTTCCTCCAAGCTTGCACTTCCTCTGACTTTCCATTTTTCCATGTAAATGCATTGCTATCTACTCTGTGGCCCAAAGAAAATGACATTTATCAAAATCCTACATGGATGACTGTTTTGGCCACATTACAGGGCAGCTAGAAATCTCAGTGCCATCCTCACTTTAACCCATTTGTCCATATCACCTCATGAACATTTCTTTCTTCTTTCTATCCTCACTGTGCTGTCATTGCCTCAGTCTAGCTATTACTTTTCCCCAGAGCGAATGTCATAGTCTCAGAAGCAGCCTCCCTGCCTTGAGCCTCACTCTGGCCAACCCCGAGGATTTTTAAATGAAGATGCCATCGTGCCTTCTCCAACAGAAAACTCTCCTCTGCGTTTTACTGTGTGCAGGATGAGACCTGTCACAAGCCCCATGACTGCTCTCCTACCCTTCTTCTTGCCATCATTCCCCACTTGCATCCTCTCATTCACTTACATCCTCATACTCAGAGTTGCAAAACTCACCAAGCTGTTGAAAACTTCAGGGTCCTGGCACAGGCTTTTTCCAATGCTTGGACTTTCTTTTCCCTGCCCTCCTCCTGTGAATCCTTATTTATTCTCCAAGGACCACCCAAGCATCTTTCTCCTCTTTAAAGCATTCCTTGACAGTCCATCCGCATGTCCCCAGTGGAGTAACCCATCTCCAAGTTTTGGCACTGATCACACAGTAGCGTAACTGTCTTACTATGTGTTTCCTTCAGAGAAGTCCCCATCCTGAGTTTTATTCATCTTTGTATCCCAAGAGATAAACTCTCTCTGGAGACACTCAAATACATGATTATAAAAAGACTGGATGTCTCTGTGTGTCTGGCTCTCTTACTAGACTATATGTTTCCTCAGGGATGGGAGAGTGTTTTTACCTATCTTTCTAACCTCTCAGCTTATTGTGATGCCTGGTACATATGGATCCTCAGTGTATATCTGTAGAATTATTTAGAGTATGATTGGCTAAAAAGAAAAAATTCTTCAGTACAAAGAATTTTAAAAATCCCTCTGAATTGATTTCTAATGAGCTCATTTATTAAAATTTAAATCTAAAACATCTCCTTCTCCTTGAGATTATAAAACACCACAGGCATTAATTTATTCCACAAAGATTCATCCTCTGAAATCCTTGGCTTTTAATGCTAACCCAAGTAATTGAGGCACCTTGGGGATAGTAAAGCATTCCAAACACACTTTCTAGTTGGAATTGCCTGGCAGAGAAATAGGTATTGATTCTTCCAGGCAGAAGGGGCTTGATGGAGAGATTTCACCAGCATTCAAATTTGGAGGGAAAAAAGCCCTGTCTTCCTGAGCACAAAATTTCAGTGTAGAGACTGGGGCTATCCCAATGGGCTGCTGATGTTCCTTGGTGGCCCAGTGCCCTGCCCCAGTGCAGACGTACCATTCCAAGAACAGGTGTGGCTTGAAGAAGTAGGGCAAGACTGGGGCTTACAAGCGACCCTTCACACCAGCTTGAGGATTATTTAATTCCCCCCCACCTTTTCCTACCTCACAGGAAGTTAGCTATAGTGCATCCAAAGAAGTGGAATAAATTAAATGCCTCTGCTCATAACTGCAATAACCATCAGCGCCTAAAGAACTACACTCCCCTTGGTCGGGTTAAATTCAAGCAAGCAAGAAAGCCCACTTAGGCAATTGCAGGGACCCAGCCTGCTTTCCCCATTCCTTCAGTGTTGCTGATCCATAAGCAGAAAATTAAGAATGAACTCTAATATCAGTGCTACAGGAGTGATTAGCTAGTGTGCCATTGCTATAGAATTTCCCCTCATTTCTCTGCAACCAATTTCAAGTTCTATTACTTGAGCTGAGAGGAGAAAGCAGAATGAGCATTTTAAAGGACTGTGACATGCTCATATTTTGGTAAAATAAAACTAGGCCATCCACTGAACATTCTACACCTTTATAGGGATGAATTTTTCCTTTTATAAATTTTTAAGAAGTCGTTTGAACCTCCTAAATCTGCATTGCTGGAAGGAATGCAAAATGGTACAGCCACTTTGGAAGATACTAGCAGTTTCTTACAAAACTAAACATACTCTTACCTTACGATCCAGCAATCATACTCCTTGGTATTCTCCCAAACGAGCTGAAAACTTATGTCCACATAAAAACCTGCACATGAATGTCTATAGCTGCTTTATTCATAATTGCCAAAACTTGGAAGCAACCAAGATGTCCTTCTGTAGAGGAATGAAAAATAAAACTGTGGTATATCCAGACAATGGAATATTATTCAGCACTAAAATAAAATGAGCTATCAAGCCATGAAGAACATGAGGGAATCTTAAATGCATATTACTAAGTGTAAGAAGCCAATCTGAGAAGGCTACAATGATATAATTCCAACTCTATGACAGTCTAGAAAAGGCAAAACTAGGAAAACAGTAAAAACATCAATGGTTGCCAAGGTGGAAGGAGGAAGGAGGGATGAACAGGCAGAGCACAGGAGATTTTTAGGGCAGTGAAACTACTCTGCATGAAACCATGATGGTGGATGCATGTCTTTATAAATTTGTCCAAACCCATAGAATATACCATACCAAGAGTGAGCCCTAAGGTAAACTATGGACTTTGGGTGATAATAATGTGTCCATGTAAGTTCATTGGTTGTAACAAATATACTAATCTTGTGGGGGATGTTGGTAGTTGGGGGAGCTATGCATATGTGGGAGGCAGAGGGTGTGTGGGAAATCTCTGTACATTCATCTCAACTATGCTGTAAACCTAGAAAATAAAGTCTATTTAAATACAACAAAACTGAATTTCCCTGAAGACTAGGTAGCCTTTTTACTAATTTAAGTTGTCTTATGAAGTAGATACCTCTAGAAAACAAAGGGCTTTGTTTAAAAAGAGAAAGAGAGAGAGAGAATAGAAGAAGAAAGAAAAGATGAAAAAAAAATAGTGAGAGGATTCCCCACACCCCACATAAAACAAAGTCAAGTTCTAAGGAATCCACTGGGGCAAGCACACAGACAAACGGCATAGCCCTGCTTTTACAGCACTGAATCCAAACATGAATGTTAGGGGAATGGAATATTCCTGTAATACACTTACCCTGGTCAAGGCCTAACAAACCAGAACACTGGGAACATATTGTGAATTCCACTGAAAAAGTAAAAAGAAACCTATAAACAAGAATTCTTCCTTTTTCCTTTGGAGGATCCTCCCATTTTAGATTTATTTTGTATTTCTGTCTAGGGCTAAAACAGGAACTATGTTAGCAGAGGAGAAAAACTGCGTGTGGGGTTCTACGCAAGAGTAAAAACAAGAGAGAATCAGCTACAAAAGATTTAACTACATCTGTAAATTATTGACTCTCAACTGCAATTACAACAATATGAGAGAGGAAAATGAATATCCTTAAAAGAGAACTGCAGTTGCTTTGCCTGGAGAAAAGGAGAAGGAAATACTGAATAAACCCCAAGGTAAGGGTAGAGGAAGAGTACCATATCAATGAAGGAAACAGTTGCTGTGTTCCAAAAGGGGACAAGGGGTGTTCCGGGGGTGGTTAGAAGATCCCTACAAGAGGGAAGATTTGGTTGGGACTTAGAGAAAGAGTAGGAGGATTCTGGCAGGTAGAAGAAGTTGGTACAGGCCAGGAAGGGCATTCCTACTAACATTATGGCCAGAAGGTAAGAGAGAATTGGGTCAGGAGTGGATTCCTTCGTTCATTAATGCATTCAACAAGTATCTGTTTAGCAACTGCTAGTGACAGAAACAGATGGCGGAAGACAAGGGGTTAAGCAAAATACAACAGTGAAAAACCACACACGGCTTTGAACATTAGATTGCATTTGCCGTAGGCAGCAGACAGCCTGGCTAGATGGAGGCCATGGAGTGTGTTCTTCCACACTACACTCCATGGCCTCCACTAATTAGGTTAGGTCCCACTAATTAGTTGCCCTTACCTGAGATTTGGAAGTTGGAAATGAGAGGGAGACCATCTTCCTGATCTTTATGGACAGTTTTCTACTTTGACAAGTAAGATCACAGAGATGTGAGGTTTTTCTGCAGCAACACCCAGGGTACATCACCATTCTGAAGTGAAGAAACGCAGTTGTGGGCTAGTAATATCATTGCCTTCCCGATCCAAGAACAGCAGATAAAGCTGCAAGTTCCTGACCTCTAGACTTGCAGATCCTTGGCACATGGTTCTTGTGCCTGCTCATCTAGCCACCCTTTGATTTTATAAACCTACACCCCACATTAAATCCTTTCCTGATTAAATACTTAGAGTGCCTTCTCTTTCCTATACTGAATCCTGACTGGTATAACCAATAAGGATTTTTAACAAGGGAAATAAATGATCAGATTTGTGCTTCAGGAAGTGATCTTGACAGCTTCTTAGAAAACAAATTGGAAAGGAGATGGATTGACTAGAGACAGATTTGGGAAGGTCTTACGAATGTCCAGCCAAAACGAGGTACCTGGAATACTTGGATTGAATGAAATAGTTATGGTGGGAATGAAAAAGAAGGATGGAAACAAGATATTTCATAAATTGAAAGTAAGATCTATTGAAAATGGGGTGGGTAGGAATAGGAGAAGAAATGTAAACTTGGCCATTACCTCATCCCAACTCTGCTGGGGATCCTCTGAAGTGCCCCCACTGCAGTCTGTCCTCCTACCATCAGCACCCACCACACTTCCTCAATCAGATCGCCTTTGTCATACTCCTCATTGTACCGTAGGTGCAAAGCACACTGGATGGCCCATAACAGAGTGCTCAAGACACAGTGGTTGGGTAGATAGAAGAGAGAAGGAAGGAAGGAAGGAAGGAAGGGAGGGAGGAAGAAGCCTCCAACCTCGGAGCCACTGTGAGGATTCAGATTCTGTTAACAATGAAAGTAATCACAGGCTGAGTATTGCTTGAATTATGTTGAGTTTTGGATTAATGAAGCATCCAAGTGAAGAAAATTAGCACCTGGTAGAAATATGTGTCTGGAAGTTGGGAAATATGTGAGCTTGATACAAATTTTGGAGTTAATATACAGAATGAAAGCTGACTGCTTCGTGGGAAAGAGAAAGCCTCAGTACACTTTGGATAATACCCTTAGTATTACAAACTACAAAGGGAAGGAAGTCTATAAAATATCAGTTACCACATCTACACACTGATTGTTCTTTTAATCCTTACAGCAACTTACAAGTGAGGTATTATTATCCCCATGTTCCAGATAAGGAAACTGAAGCTGGGCAAAGTTCAGCATTGCCCAAGGTCACACAACTGGTGACGAAAAAGCAGAGATTCAACCCTATGTCTGCCTGACTCTAAAACCTATGCTCTTCATTATGCCTCCATGAAAAAAAGAAGGTAGAGAAAGTGACTAAGGACTGGCAGAGGGGAAAGAAGAGAAGCAGATAAATGCAATGATGCAGAAGCCAAATAAGTAGACCCAAAATAATGAGAGCAGACTAGGAAATGCCAAGAGGAATCCATGGTTTTTAACCATAATCAGGTGACCTTAGATAGGGCCAAGTAGGAAGGAAGTACAGAAGTAAAACATAAGGAGAGAAAGAATAGGTTCTTTCTATGGGCCACATTCAAAAACTTGTGTGGTCATTGGAAGGATAGAGATTAGATGATTGTAAGAGGGAGAAACAAAGTCAAGCATGAGTTTCTTTAACATCGGAAAGATGTGAGATGCATATGGGTCACAGAAATAGTGAAGAGTGGAGATCAGAGATGTAGGAAGTAAAGGCAATGAATAAGGAAGGTCCCCAGGAGATACTGAGAAGGGATGACCCAGCTTTTGAGAAAGGAGAGAAGACAGACTAATGATAAGATTAAGTTGTGGTCCTGAATCTGATGTCCACAAAGGAAGTGATGAAAAGCTGATGAACAGTTTCCAGATTGCCAATGAGACTCAAAAAATTATGTATTTGCCTCTGATCAAGCTGCACACAAACAGAAACCAGTTATTTCCTTTTGATTGGAATTATATCAACCCATTTGTAGTACTGATTATCTCATGCTGATGAGAAGCTCTGATAGACAGTTGAATTTATCTTTGGTTAACCAGAAGAAAGTGATCACAAATTAAACATCATTAATTAAATGCTGTCCTTTTTATTAGTCTTCAAAACATGCATCCATGGCAGGGGATAATGAAAGGAGCCCTATGTAGCAAAACAGTTATTAACTGTCATTAGAACTAAAGGCCATTTCTCCAGAGCTATAGAAATACGCAATACCATAAGACATTATTTAAATGTTGTGGCCAAAAAACAGAAACAGAATACAATCAAGCAGTAAATAGATTAATTAAATCCAATCTAGTAGGGAAGCAAGCTGGGTGGATGATTACAGACTTAAATCAGACTAGACAAGGTATAACCAGAATCCAAAGCAGGGGGACTATAAGACCATTCTATGGGCACACGCATATATGGAGACCTCACTGATACAGCATGTAAGGAAGAGGGGTCTATGCATTGCTTGTAGTTGTAAGAAAAATCTGCCTGGATACCTGAAGCCTCTAACCTCAAGAACCAGCAAAACAGCTCTGTGGTTGATAGTGGAAATGCTCCCACTACAGTGAGTAAATATCTACTGAGCCAGGGAGCGCTCCAATACTGTTATAAATAAAATCTTTCTTATCAATATTTTAATGTTTGATATTAAAAGTGTTTATAATATTTAAGAGAGTTTGGCACATTAGAGTATCTAATAAATAAGCATTGTGACTCTAATGTAAATTGAGTGATTGAGTAGCTGAGACTTGTGAGTTCAAGTTAAAAGCTATGACAGAATTTTGCTAAATTTGTTACAAAATCAGAATGTTTAAGAGAATCTAAGTTTCACTGTGTTCATATATTTAATTTACTAGATTTATGAGAATTAGATTTTGTTTGCTAGAAAGGCAAATGAAGTTTAAAAGACAGAATATTAGAATTATTAATGCCTTAAAATAATTAGGATAATTTTATTAAATAAATGAAGCCAAACAATGACCAACAGATTTCTTATGACTATTAACACTTAAAAATTTAAAATTGCGGCTGGGCACAGAGGCTCACACCTGTAATCCCAGCGTTTTGGGAGGCCAAGGTGAGAGGACTGCTTGAAGCCAGGAGTTCAAGACCAGCCTGGGCAACATAGGGATGAGGTAGGAGATCAGCAGTACTTGTGTTCCGACCCTCAGTCAGGACTCTATTGATCAAAACAGGATGTAGCAAAGAAATGGGCCAAAACCAGGATGGCAACAGAGGCAACCTCTAGTTGCCCTCATTGCTCATTATACACTAATTGTAATGTATTTAAGACATTCCCACCAGTGCCATGACTGTTTACAAATGCCAAGGCAATGACCCAGAAGTTACCTTATACAGTTCTGGGAGCTACCTAATCCTCTCCCAGACCAGAAAGTTCATGAATAAGCTGTCCCTTAATTAGCATATGATTAAAAGTAGGTATAAATACAGCTAGCCAGCAATCCACGAGTGCTATTGGCTGCTACTCTGTCTATGAGATAGCCCTGCTCTGTCTGTGGAGCAGCCATTTTGCTGCACCCCGTTGCTCTAATAAACTTGCTTTCTTTCAGTGTCAGCTTGCTCTTGAATTCTTTCCTGAGTGAAGCTAAGAAACCTCCTGAGCTAAGCCTCAATTTGGGGGTTTTCCTGCATTAGTGAGACCTCATCTGTCTAAGAAATTTTAAAATTAGCTAGGCGTGGTATCATGCTTCTGCTACTCGGGGGAGGCTAAGGCAGGAGGATTGCATTAGTCCAGGATTTCGAGGCTGCAGTGAGCTATGATTGTGTCACTGCACTCCAGCCTGGATGACAGGGTAATACCCTGTCTTAAAAAAAACAAATTGAAAATTGGAAAATAAAGTTTGTAAGTTAAAAGCTTTAAGAAAAACTAGGTTTTTGAATTTGTAACATAAATGAAATAAATATTAATTTTTTAATGGCTGGGAAATACAAAGTATTTTTGGAGCATGAAAGCCCTATCAAGGATACCAAACAATTCGCAATGACATTGATCACTGATATAAAGGGACAATATCTACAGCCTACATGGCAAGCACCTACTATGTGCCACCAACTGGGGGTACAAAGATGAATGGGACAGCATGGTGGAGATGACAGAACAGACAAGCAATGGCAACTACGTGTCTGAGAAAAATACTTTAAAGGAGGAAAGGCTAGCACGTTTGGGGAGTCTGGCATACCAACCTACATATGAGGGGTAGAGAAGGTTCTCCTGGAGAGAGCCACACAGAGTGACTGGGGAGCCACCTACAACCGTGGCTGGCAATGGTGTCAATTGAGGCAAACAGATTATTTATAAAGAGATAAAAGAGGTGGTTTTAAGGGCTCAATAATAGAGGTCTGAAACAGCTGCCATGGTAGAATCAATAAGAATAAAAAAGAAATTGCCAAGAAGCAAAGCTGCATCTCATGCTTCTGAGGTTGTCTCCACCTACACAGTTCCTTCGCTGGCTGCAAGCTCATTGTTATGCCAATAGCAGCATTCGGCTGAATGCCCAGTATGAACCAGGAAGAATCTGGAATCAAACTAGAAGAAGCTGGAATCAATCTACTACAGAGGGGAGCTTCAGGTTGTCACTAAAGAGATTTCATAAACTCTGTGACTATGAAACCCCAGTGGCACTTCAGAGAGGCATAGTCCTGTGTTCTCAATCCTGGCTACACTTCAAAAAATACTAAGCCCCACCTCAGATCTACTGCATCACACTCTCTGGGGGTTGGTGGCCCAGGAATATATGCATATGTGTATTTGTTTTGTTATGGGTTTTTTTGTTTTTTGTTTTTTGTTTTTTTTTCTTTTGGTCATAGTAGTAGTAATACATGCTCACTGTTAAACAAAAATCTCAAACATAAGTATATAAAGGAGAAAGAGAAATCTCCCTTCTTCACCCTGCCTAATACCCCAAAGGTATATATTCTACAACAGATATGAGTGTGTTAGTGAAGCTTCCCAACTAATGGATATATAAATTGGTATGTGATAAAAATAACTTTAATACGATGCTAATGGTAGAATCTACGTGGCGGGTGTTCACTGCAAAATTCTCTCAACATTTCTGTGCGTTTTAAAACTTTGCGATGAAATATTGGGAAATCTCCAACTGATTAGGATACATAGCTGTGCTGACAACCACTGGTCTAAGCCGTAACCCGAATTTACAAATGAGAGAACTTTGGGCAAGAGAGGTAACATTAACTGTCCCAAAGCACAGGTGGAGATCCCAGGAACCCACATCTTTGGATCTTCTGTCTAGTGTTCTTTCTACCACCCCATACAACCTCCAGCAGCAAGAGACAGCCCTAAACAAGATCCGGAAAGGAGGCTTATGGGAGGTATCTTTGCTGGACTTTATCTGACTGGGATTCTTGTGTTTTGCATCTTCCTGGTAGCAGAATGCAACACTAAATGTTCTGGAACTAGGCTGCCATAATATTTAGTTTTTATATAGTTAATTGAATTATACTTGTCTACCTTACTACCTCACACTGCCTTCAAGAACCTTAAGATCCCAGAAAAAATTCACGCATACATTCACCCCCACTTGTCACAAAAGGTATTTAAGTCCACTGAAACTCTTTCTATGGCAAAGAGAAAGGAAAATGATGTTTCAAAAATTTTAAGCATTATCGGCCGGGTGCAGTGGCTTACACCTGTAATCCCAGCACTTTGGGAGGCCAAGGCGGGAGGATCACGAGGTCAGGAGATCGAGACCATCCTGGCTGACACGGTGAAACCCCGTCTCTACTAAAAATACAAAAAATTAGCCAGGCATGGTGGTGGGCGCCTGTAGTCCCAGCTACTCGGGAGGCTGAGGCAGGAGAATGGCGTGAACCCGGGAGGCAGAGCTTGCAGTAAGCCGAGATCACGCCACTGCACTCCAGCCTGGGTGACAGAGAGAGACTCTGTCACAAAAAAAAAAAAAAAAAAAAAAATTGTAAGCATTATCTTCTAAAGACAAGAAAGAGTACTAAGACCATTTAGCTTGTGAGAGACTCTCACAATGTGATAAGAACATTCCTGAACAAAGTGAATATCAAGACAGCAAATCACAATTGTTGAATAGAAAATACTAATATGAGTAAAAGGTTGTAAAATAGTCTTTATAAATGCTAAAATTTATTTTGTGAGAGTGGAAAGATGAAGATTAAATTTATAAATCTGAATTCCAAGCAATAATATTACAAAATAATGGCACTATTTATTGCCAAATTTTATATACAACTTTTTCCTTTTCCCGTATAAAACTTAGAAAAAGGGTTTTAACTAATGGAATCTATAAAAGAACCCGAGCTTAGGCAAACTGAATCTTCGGGCTGTGTCTCCCAGCCAAGGGGAGTTTCTAAGGGCTGCCTCCTTCTCATGGCTTTTTACTCTACCCAGCAGCAAACAGTATAAAAAATAAAAAGGCACAGAAATCAGGATACCTGGGCTGGACATGGTGGCTCATGCCTGTAATCCCAGCACTTTGGGAGGCCAAGGCAGGCAGATCACCTGAGGTCCGGAGCTCGAGACCAGCCTGGCTCACATGGCAAAACCCCATCTCTACTGAAAAAAAAAAAAAGACACAAAAATTAGCTGGGCGTGGTAGTGTATACCTGTAATCCCAGCTACTTGGGAGACTGAGGCACAAGAATTGCTTGAACCCAGGAGGCTGAGGTTGCAGTGAGTCGAGATCACGCCACTGCACTCCAGCCTGGGTGACAAAGTGAGACTCTGTCTCAAAAAAAAAAAAAAAAAAAAAAATCAGGATATCTGGTTTCTAGTCCTGGCTCTGTCACTAAATTGCTTTTCTTCATCTTCCTTAGCTGTAAAAATGAAGACTAAATTGTCTTTGGGGTGCCTTATAACTCTAAAACTGGATTGAATACTCATTGTGCCACCTAAATGACATTTGGTAAGCAATGTCCCTAAAGAGTCACTGTAAATACCACTACCTGCATATTTCCTCATATTCTGTCACTCTTGCACATCATCCTCTCATCCCCAGCCAGTCATCCAAAGTTAATCTACAAGGAAAAATTACTCCCAATGCAAACGAGCAGGAAGTCTTTGTAAAAGGTATTCTCTTTTCCTCTTGTTGGCTTAGTATTTACAAAATATTTTAAGGCAAAAGGTCAAGTGACCAGCAGGTGGGCCCTAAAGGTGAAGGAGATTTAAACAAGAAAAATCTTAATTAAATTAATCCTTAGACTAGCTTTTAAAGGCTACCATTATTTTTACGGCAAATTCAAGCAGCCCCTTCACATTAAAAGTTACTCTTGCTCAAACAGTGGTCCACAAAAGAGATCTCAACAGATTCTAGCAATTATACTAGAGCCCTTGCCCCTGTATCCCCCAGTGAAAGGTCTAGAAACAAGAGTAAACTGAAATGCAACTCTCTCATCTTAGGCAGGTGGGGCCCTGGGTCATTTCTGATGCTGAATCCCTGGGGTGGTTATGAACCAAACAATTAACTTATCCAAGCTCTGGGGTCAGTCTGGAGAGCTACAAAGAGCCCTCGCAAGGTGGTTCTGAGAGCCTCGGCTCCAGCAAGCACTCCAGTTACTGCCCAGATCAGGCTGGGGAACCTGGGCATCCAGGACATAGGACACGCCCAGAGCAAGCGGGAAGCCAGACTGCCTGGCCTGGAGTCCTGGTTCTCCTCATTCCTGGCTATGAAAACTGTACAGGTTACTTTACCTCTCAGTGCTTCCATTTCCCCTCCTGTATAGTGGGGATAATAACACTGCTACCTTATAGGGTTTTCTGAGGATTAAAGAAACAAATTCATGAATGAACAGTGCTTGGCATATAGTAAGCACTCACTAAGTATTAACTATTATCATCATTCAGCCTGTTAGCTTTTTTTTCAGTGCTGCCTATATTCATCAATTGGTAAGAAAAATCAGTGGCCACAGTACACATTAGTACAGACTGCAAATTAAAAAAAAGAAATCATAGGTACTTAAAAACACAACAGCTGGGGGAAAGCCACTAGGTTGTTTTTTTTTTTTTTCTTAAAAAACAAACATACAAATAAAAAGCTCTTATCTCCAAGAACTCATAATGGTAATAAGAAAAAAAAAAATCTGGACTAGGTGTTAGTGGCATCATTTCTAGCCTTGGAGTGGCTGCTAACAAGCACATGAATGCCGTGCTCTTATTTCTCATCCTTTTACTACATTCCAGGCTACACATTAAGACTTTTTATAGGTATTATTTCATTTAATACTTCAAACAACATAATGGTAAAGATCCATATCGTTTTCATTATTCAGGTGAGATACTTGAGATTCTGAGAGACAGACATATTCCCAAGGTCACACAATTATAAAGCAGTAGATCTAGGAATCCAGTCCAGATCTGTTTGATAACACTGTTCCCCAACCACTTGTCCCACTATCAGGTATCGTTTATATTCTGCTTTAATAAAGAATGCAAAGCAACTAATAAAAAAAGAAATATGCATTCACACCCATGGATTGGTTTTCTCTTAGATGAGAGGGTCTCAGTTTGGGTCTATGGTCTCCTTCTGATATCAAATTCTGTGAGTCTATGCTCTACATGTCATTTTTAACGAATGTATTTTCAAGGAGGTACACTTCTAGCAACCTCCTCTGGGGATGAAAAAATAATTTTCTGTATGTTTGAAAGACTGCTATTTCAGTGTGCTCAGTTTTTCACTCGGACAGCCCCAAACAAGCATTCTTTAAATGCAAATTTGAAAAGCAAGATGTTTTTATATATAATTATTTTTCAGTTGGGGAGGGAAGATTTAAGGAGGCAGTGTAATCAGGCTTTGAATGGTGTATCTCTTTCTCAGATTACAATTCTCTCTTTGCCTCAAAGAAGTACTACAAAAGGTACTTCCTTATGAGCATTAGAGATCTTTAGACTGAAATACGGTTTGCATAAGAAATTACACTTGATTCTTAAAAAATGAACTTTATACAATCATTTGTCTTCAAATGCATTTCCCCTGTAGGCAGTTAAGTTATTTCCTACTTTTCATATTCATTTACAAGATTGTCCAAGAAAACAAAATCGGTTTTGCTATAGGGAAGGTGACTGATGATTATAGAAAAGAATTAAAGCCAAAAGTTTCTGTGTTCATAGTAGAAAACACGTGGACAGTGGCCATCTCATTTTTGTTTGTCTTTGACTAAGCATCATTTCTTGTGTCTGTGTGTGTTCACGTGTGTGAAAGTGCAAATTCGCATATGTTGTGGGGGAAGGGTAACTGTGCAAATGCACTTTCCAAATGTCAACTAAAGAATGATGTGTGCTCTACTCTATTTCCTTCTAGGTCTTTTCATCTACTTGGATGTTTAACCTCTACTCACTAAGGAATAAGTTAATCAAAAAACTCAATCTGTTTCAGGTGTTGCCTTCTCCAGGGATATAACCTCAAGATGTTGATCTCTTTTTCTATTCAATTAGTTACACCCCATGACCTAAAAAAATATTGGGTTGCTCTAGTCTTCTAGCTATAAAATGTTGTTGATGCAATTCAGCAGACCCTTAAGGAGGTCAAGATTTAGAGATAATTTGCTTTGGGTTTAGTTTCTGGCTATTCTTAAGATTTCATTAAAATATACCATAGAGTTTAATATTTTTGAATGTTATAATTATTTAACTTCCTTTTCTCAACCAGAGATTCACTAGACTTGTTTTACTGAGAGGGTAAAACCACATAGGATACACAGACGGTTATATTTTTTTCAAGACAGACTTTAGAACAGGAGTTGGCAAATTTTTATATAAGAGGACTTGGCAAATTTTTTATATAAAAAGGCCAGACAGTAAATATTTCCTTTGCAGGTCATTTGACCTCTGATGCAACTACTCAACTCTGCCATTGTAGCATGAAAGTAGCCATAGACAATATGAAAACAAATGAGCATGGTTACATTCCAATAAAGTTTTATTTACAAAACCAGGAAGTGGGCCATATTTAGCACACAGGTAATAGTTTTCCAACCCTTTCTAGATCATATCAAGGGGCTGAATTTCTAAAGGGCTGAACTTCAACCTGGCATCACAATAGAGGTTATTTTAAAATTTACTTGGTTGCTACGTAATCATTCATTATAGTGTACATTTATGTTTTATGCACTTGTCTGCATATATGTTATATTTCACAATAAAGTTGGGTTTTTTAAAGCAAAGAACCAAGGGATCCAGGGAAACTGGTTGGTCAAGACTTAAAGGCAGTTCCCTCTGTATACTAAAGGGAACTTTTCTGCATAGGTCAGAGATTTTCCCAGAGATTGAGAAATGTTGGAGTTGGAAGAAACTTATGTAGCACAAGATCCTTCCCAATGTAGGAATTCCTCTTGCAACATTCCTGGCAGGTGTTCAGTTAACCACTGAGGGAATGTGTCTAAATGTGGGGTGTGGGGGAAAGGATAATGCAAAATTGACCCTCTTTAATTATTTCATTCAATAAATATTCTTGTGCAATGACCAGGTTCAATCTGTAATGCCTGGCTCTCTGAGAACACAAATATCTAGGACACTCTGAGTCCCTTATTGAGCTTGTAGTCTAATCGAAGAAATAAGACAGAACATAAACCCTAAGGTGATAGTATTTGAAGGCAAGGCATTTGGAGATGGGGCTCAGCCTTCATGACTGGCATTAGTGCCTTTATCAAAGAGGCCCCAGTTTCCTTGTCCCATCTACCATGTGAGGACACCCTGAAAAATACCATCTATGAATGAGGAAGCAGGCATTCACCAGACACTTAATCTGCTGGTACCTTGATCATGGACTTCTCAGCCTCTAAAACTGTGAGAAGTAAATAAATTTCTACTGTGCATAAGCTGGTCAGTTTATGATATTTTGTTATAGTAGCCCAAATGGGCTAAGACCACCTCAAATTTAGGAGACTGGATACCCCTAACAGGAGAGAAAGAAGAGGATAGAATTGGGGACAGGAAACAGGAGACTTCAAAGGCAACATTCACGTTCTTTTGTTTAAACTGGATAGTGCATACACAAGTGTTTGATGTCGTGTGATTTTTTACATCTTCGTTACACATCATAAATAATTTCTATCTACTCAATAATTAATGAAAACCCATTTTTAAAAAGAATTCAAGGGGGTTGGGAGGTTTCTTCTGACCAGGAAGAATGAAAGGCTGAAGGTCACCATGGCAATATGATTTTTCCTTTGTATCTACTTAATCAGTTGGTAGTAGTTTACTGATGAGCTGCCTTGGGATCTGCAGCTGCGTCAGGCTCCAAAGGAAAAATTTTGCAATCAATTAGCAGCATCTGCCCTGGTCACAGATTTGGGGAAGTATCAGGACTCCCTGAGGATTTGACATCCCGGGGTTGAGGTTTTCCTGCCCCATGCTCACTCCACTATGCCACATGGACTCCCTGGGAATCACATGTCGTCTGTGTTGGGTTTTGAAGGACAAGCAGAGATTTGGCGGTGAGGGGATGTAATGTGCCAGGCAGAGGAGTAGAAGCAGTAAAGGCATTTAAAGAAAAGAGGTAGGGAAAAAAGGGCCTATGTGTAATTCTATAATTTGAATCCACACTAAATGCCCTTTCAATCTTCTAAACTCATCAACAAATACATATTGCATAACTCATACAAGCACATGATCATTCCTTCACATATCTGAAGACAGCTGTAGAGCTATAGTCCCATGTCGTGCTTCCTCAACTAGTACCAACCTGAATGTTCTCATGGTGGTAATAAGAGTGGCCTTGAGTTCACCACCTACTATATCTATGACAGGCCCTACTAAATGTTCTTTAATTGCTGACATACCTGCTTAGCCCTGATATAGTCCAGCTCAGTTCTGGTCCTCCAGGAAGAGTCAGTTTCCCACTGAAGGTCTTGAGGAGTCTGGCTCCTACCAAAATCCTATGTGTGATTTTTCATGTGTGATCATAGGCAATGACAAAGGCTTTGCCTAGAAGAACTCACAGGGAATGCTGCCCTCCCCACACCAGACTTGGTGCACAAATGATGTATGGCAGTCTCTGCAGGGAGCTGCAGTCAAGGACTCAGGCCCTCCTGCCTGACCACACTCACGTATACCTGCATTCCTAGCCTAGGCATCTTCATGCAGAAGCCTATTTATCTATGGCCATTGGTCACCCAGGCCTTCCTCAGGTCCTTCTAACAAGACCTCCTTGTCAGGGGTAGGGAAAACTTTGAAGATGCTTTTCTCCATTCTGACTCAGTACTCAGTAGCTTTTCACTCCTATCCCTTCCCCCTCTCCCTTCTCCTAGCCCCTGGGTCCATAAAACTGCAGAAGTCTTTTATTCAGGGTTCCATCAGCAGTGAAATAGCCCTCATGTCTGCACTGATACACCTGACCCTGGACAAGTATACCAGTCCATGGGGGAAAATGGAACTGGGGTGGGGGGTGGTGCTTTCTCTAGCTTAGCTGCTTGCTTACACTATTGCAGCAAGTAGTTAAAGGCTTGACTGTTGCTTTCATTTTGGCTTGTTAACTTAATCAGCTACCCTGACACCTGACAGCTCAGCTATCTCCAGCTCAGTTAAGATCATGACAGATCCGTCTGGTCTATGCAAGAGGCAGTAGAGTTGGTTCTGCCTGTCATTTCCATGGTCTAGCTTTCCTGTCCACCCACTGATCTGACCCTAGATGAGCTCTGATGAACAGGTCTGCCATGGCCCCCATCAAACCCTTCTTTCCTGCCCATACCTGCCTGCAGCAGGTCGGTTCACTGGCCAAAAATTGGTAGTTCCAATTTAACCCGTTCCTCTTCAATATGACAGTGATATGAAGAGTATTTGATCATATTTTTAAATAACTTAGATTTGGCTCTAAAATGTGTATTTTTAAAGATCGGCATATTCAATGATACAAGAATTCTCAGTAACTTAAACCAATAGGTTAAATTCGGATTCTCAATGCCCACCAGCTCCACTAATTTACCTTCCATTTTTCCATCCTTTCATCTTTCCAACTGTGTTCTAAGTGCTAAACACTGTGCTATTTCTAAGAGGTATAAAACAGAGTCCCTGCCCCTTTATAAGAAGGGATCCTACAATCAAACTAGATACAGATAAGTAATGAAAAAAAAAATTCAAGCCAAGGCCTCTTCCACTCTGTTAATTCTGAAATCTATGGATCTCCAGGGCCTTTTGATATCTGCATCATCAATTCTACCAGAAACAGGGGGTTAAATATGAGCTCACAGGTCCCAGCTACAAGTCCTCCTTCTCACCTCCTTCAATGCAAGAGCTGTTTGTGGCCCTTACTTTCACCTAAGGAAAGAGAAAACAAGGAAACTAGCAGAAACTATTCTCTTTAGTTTGACTCTATCTTGGTTTCTATAACCTTTTCCCACTGAACTTTTATGTTTTCAGCTATTCTGTCCTTCATACTTCTAAAAAGGCTATGGATGGTTTAGGATAAGATAGCCAATATAGCTACTAAAATAGAAACAGAAAATCAAAACCCATGTAATGGGAGGAAGAAGAAAGAATCTGAAATCTTAGGCCAGTAATTTTCAAACTTTAGTGTCTAAGAATAAACAGTGTTCTGTCTAAAATGCAGATTTTCAGGCCCATAATAGAAAAATTCTACATCAGTACATCTGGGGTAAGAACCTGAGTCCACATGAACAAGCACTCCAGGTGATTCTGATGGCAGTAGTCTAAGGACAGCCCTCTAAGAAACACTGACACTGGCTAAAACATTCTATAACTGAAAGTTGAGTTTTGAGTGTCCTGGTAGCCAAAGCAAAAAGGAAAAACACAGTGTTACATAGCTATTGCAATATTTAACCAGAGACAAACATTTTTATAAATTCTAAAAGTAATATATAACGTGTTTTATTGCTGTCTGCATAATGAACAATCTCTATGCTGAATTACTTGGAATCAATACATGGTAACTCCTAAAACTTTAGAAAATTTGGCTAAGAAAAAAATTATGTGAAAGTATATCAAATAGTACTCAATAAAATTCAGTTTATTTTACTACTGGAAATATGTGT
Organism: Pan paniscus; assembly: GCF_029289425.2. Classification (NCBI taxonomy): domain Eukaryota; kingdom Metazoa; phylum Chordata; class Mammalia; order Primates; family Hominidae; genus Pan; species Pan paniscus. The sequence goes on along the minus strand of NC_073259.2, from coordinate 108,833,324 downwards.
TAAGCAAATATCTTATAACCAACTATTATAATTTTGCCTCTGGCTCCTAGGCTTCCATAAGAGACGGCTTGTGGTAAGTGTTTTAAGTTCAAGCAACTTAATGCAGCTCTACCACACAGCTATGGGGTGGGAGAAGTAGAGGTCATATTAGATATAATGAGTGAAAATACATCATTCTAGAATGCATCTGCACTTAACTATGTCCAAAGAACTGACTTAATTATTTCCTAGGAATAATCTATAATCCAGATGACCTGCCCTTCTGTAATAATCCTTTACCTTGTACATCCTTTTTAAGCATCATAATAATACTATGCAAATTTATAACAGCCTCATTTCACAAATAGAAAAACTAGGATCAGAGTCTATGAGACAAGCCCATGGACAACAACTGGTAAGGGTAGAGGCAAGACTGAAACCCCAGGGTATCCTCTTTCCACCCCAGTGGGATGCCTACACTATAAACTCTCCTTGTTAGATCATAACACCAAAGTAACAGTTACATTTCTATTACCTTCATGATATCCTATTTACCTTTCTGCATTATTTATTAAGAGTTCGGATCAATTTCAGGAGCCAGCTAGATCACTAGCATCTTTCCTTTATATTAAAATTACAAATGCATACCTCTCAGGATATTCTTTCATCCTTGATGAGGAAAGTGAGGATGAATAATTTTGTAATTAAATGAATATAATCCAAAAAATGATTTCAAAAATCCTCCTGTGACAAAATATGGATTTTTAGGCTGAAAAATGATTGTGTGAATAGGTTTTTTTAAAATAGGTTTTTTGTCATTGTATTTTGGTTGTTTCCTGGTTTCAACAGAGAAGCTACTTGACACATTGTAAATAGCTACCTGAACAGATGGTTTTTCACATGTTAGATGCTATCACAGGCACAGAGATTCATGACATGACATTTTTAATATCTACTAATTACTTGAATCTAAGAGAGTCAACATGTCTTTGAGATTTTTATAAAAACAGAATTGTGATGCCAAACTTAATTCTACACCCACACTCCCTGAAAGGTCTAACTGTGATATCAACTCACTATGGGAAATATAAAAATTCAGGAAAATTATACCATTTTAAGTTTCACAAAAATATCAAATTTTCTGTTGTTCAGAAATACTAGTAAAACCATTAACATAAAAGTATGGCATTTATGACTCAAAGCCATAATAAACCAAGTAAAGCAATTAAATTCAACAAATACACTGAAGAATTACTATGTAGGGGCACTGTGCAAGACACTGAAAATAGAGAAATAAGAAAAAGTTCTTGACCCAGAGGCACTCAGAAACCAAATAAAGAGCCAAATATGTTGGCATATAAATTTAAACACAGTATGGTAGAATGATGTTCATCAGATGGCAGAATAGGACACTCCAGTGCTGGTCCCCCCAAAGAAACATCAATTTAAACAATTATTCACACATAAAAATACCTTCACAAGAGCCAAGGAATCCAGGTGAGAGATTATAGCATCTAGGTGTACCACAGAAAGAAGATTTAGAAAGAGTAAGAAGGACAGTTTCACATTATCCATGTCATCCCTCTCCCAAGCCCAGCCAGCACAGTGTGGAGATACCCTCTGAATGGTGGAAGAAAAAGGAAGTGGGCACCCAACTTGGCTACGGACCCTAGCACCAGTGAAACCTGGCACCAGGCCAGCCCCTATGGCACCAGGATCCAAGCTTGTTTTCATGAACTCCTGCCCCAGGCCTATGCCAGTGCCAAACCAGCTCCAGAGCCCTAGGCTTCAGGCCAACTCCCTCAACCCCAGGCTTCAGAACTGCCCCAGTGCCAGGTCAGCCCCCATGGCCCAAGGGACCAGGGCGGCACCCACAGAGACAGGCTGACTGATGAAGCTCCACGTTCCACTAGATCCAGGGTCTAGGCTTGCCCCACTAGCTCCCCACTCAGCTTCCAGGACTGCTCCCTCAGAACTAGTTTCTAGTCCATCACCCATGGACCCAGCCTCCATGTGAGGTGGGGAAAGTGTAAAGTTTTTGTACGTGGTCAAAGTAAAGTTGTTATCAGCTTAAAATACACTTTTATAACTGTAGTGGCTTCCCTTCTCCATGGTTTTGCTTTCCAAAGTTTCAGTAATCCATGGTCTAATATGGTCCAAAATTATTAAATGAAAAATTCCAGAAATAAACAATTCATAGGTTTTAAATTGCATGCCATTCTGAATGTATGATAAAATCTTGTGCTGTTACACTTTGTCACACCTGGGAAAATGAATCATCCCTTTATCCAGTATATTCATACTACTGTATACACTACCTGCCCATTAGTCACTTAGTAGCTGTCTAAATTATCAGATTAACCATCATGGTATCACAGTGCTTGTGTTCAGGTAACCCTTATTTGACTTAATAATGGCCCCAAAATATAAGAATGAGATGCTAGCAATTTGCATATGCCAAAGAGAAGCCATAAAGTACTTCCTTTAAAGGAAAAGATGAAAAAATATTTTGTGTATCTACTACACACATGAAAAAAGGAATCAAAGTATACCACTAAAAAATCAAAAATCAAATCACAAAGAAACACAGTTAAGAGAGGAAGAATGGAACAAAGAAACTACAAAACAGTCAGAAAACAATTACAAAATGGCAGTAGTAAGTCCTTACCTATCAATAATTACTTTAAGTGTAAATGGATTAAATTCTTCAATAAAAAGACATACAGTGGCTGAATAAATTTAAAAAGAAAAAAATATACCTATATGCTGCCTACAAGAGACTCACTTTAGCTTTAAGGACACACATAAGCTGAAAGTATAAAAATGGAAAAAGATATTCCATACAAATGGTAACCAAAAGAGAACAGGAGTGTTCAGAATATAGACTAAATCACAAACTGTCACAAGAGACAAATAAGATGATTATATGATAATAAAGAGGTCAATTCATCAAGAAGATACAACAATTGTAAATATATATGTACCCAGTGCTTAGCACCTAAATATATAAAGCAATAGTAACAGAAATGAAGGGTGAAATAGAGAGAAACACAACACTAGTAGAAGACTTCAACACCCCATTTTTAATAATAAACAGTTTATTCTGCCAGAAAATCAATAAGAAAAGAGCAAACTTGAACAACACTATAGATCAAATAGACTTCCATCCAACAGCAGCAGAATTCTTTTAGGTGCAGATGGAACATTCTTCAGGATAGATCACATATTAGGCCATAAAATAAGTCTTAAAAAATTTAAAAATATTGAAATCATAACTAGTATCTTTTATACCACAATAGTATAAAAATAGAAATCAATAACGAGATGAAATTTGAAAAATTCACAAATATGGGGAAAGTAAACAACACACTCCTGAAAACCAATGGGTCAAAGAAGAAATCAAAAGGGAAATATAAAAATATCTTGAGACAAATGTAAATGGAAACACAACATACCAAAACTCATAGGATGCAGCAAAGGAGTTCTAAGAGGGATGTTTATAGCAATAAATGCCTACATTAAGAAAGAAGAGAAAGATCTCAAATAAAGAAGCTAACTTTATACCTCAAGGAACTAGAAAAAGAAGACTAAACTAAGCCCAAAGTCAGCAAACGGACAGAACTAAGATCAAAGCATAAAGAAATAAGAGCACAGACAACAGAATACTATATAGCTTTAAAAAGGAAAGGAATTCTATCATTTGCAACAACCTGGATGAACCTGGAGGACAGAATGCTAGGTAAAATAAGCCAAGCACAGAAAGGCAAATACTGCATGATCTTACTTATATGTAGAATATTTACAAAGTCAATCTCATAGAAACAGGGAGTAAAATGGTGACGACCAGAGACTGGGGATAGGGTAAAGGGAGATATTAGTCAAAGGGTACAAAACTTCAATTAGATAGGATGAATAAATTTTGGAGATTTATTATATAGCATGGTGACCGGAGTTAATAAAAACACATTGTATATTTCAAAACTGCTAAAATAGACTTGAAATGTTCTCACCACAAAAAAAAACTAGTTGAGGTGAATAATATATCTATTAGCTTGATTTAATCCTTCTACAATGTATTCATATATCAAAACATCACATTGTACCCCATAAATATACATAATTATTATTTATAAAATCTAATTAATTAAATTTAAAAATAGAAAAGATCAATCTAAGAACTTTTTTTTTTTTGAAAATATAAACAAAGGCCAGGCGTGGTAGCTCACATCTGAATTCCTAGCATTCTGGGAGGCTTAGGCAGAAAGATCGCTTGAGCCCAGGAGTTCAAAGCCAGCCTGGCAAGACCTTGTCTCTACAAAAAACAAAATTAAAAATATTATCCAGGCATAGTAGCCTATGTCTATGGTCCCAGCTACTCAGGAGGCTGCAGTGGGAGGATTGTTTAAGCCTGGAAGGCTGAGGCTGCATGAGCTATTGATCATGCCACTGCACTCCAACCTGGGTGACAGAGTAGAACCCTGTCTCAAAAAAAAAAAAAAAGAAAGAAAGAAAGAAAGAAAATATAAACAGAACTGACAAATCATTAGCTAGGCTTGGAAAACAAGAGAATACTCAAATAGAATTATAAATGAATGAGAAAGTATCAGGACCGAGACCACAGAAATACAAAGGGTCATAAGAGAGTACAGATAATTATACACCAATAATCTAACAGAAATAAGTTCCCAGAAACATACAAACTACCAAGACTGAATCATGAAGAAATAGAATCTTGGAACAGAAGAATAACAAGAAAGGAGATTGAATCAGCAATCAAAACCTTCCAACAAATAAAAGCCCAGGAGCTGATGTCTCCACTGGTAAAGTCTACCAAACATTTAAAGGATTAAAACCAATCCCTCTTAAACTCTTTCAAAAAAATTGAAGAAGAAACAATTCCAAACTCATTTTATGAGGCCAGCATTACCCTAATACCAAAGCCAGATGAGGACACTACAAGAAAAGAATATTGTAGGCCAATATTCCTGATGAATGCACATGCAAAAATATCAACAAAATATCAGCACAATGAATTAAACAGAACATTTAAAGGATTATACACCATGATCAAGTCAGCCTCTAAGGAGACCTAATATACTTAACTGCAGGCTGCATTTAAACTGTGGGAAAAGTCTCCTAACAGCCATGGACAGCTAAGGTAATTACCAGGTGACCATTTTTGTTTATATGCTTCCTTGGAGCATCATTTAATCAAACATGTGCTGATTATGTATAAAGTAAAAACAAATACCGTTGCTCACACTCTTATTGGAGAATGCAAGAGGTAACTTCAGCAACCATTGCTGATTATATGTGTTAATGGTATTGCTTGCTTGATTATACTGTTATTGTTGCTATTAGAGTTTGCAAGGAGAAAGTGTTCAATCTGAGAAGGATAATTAAAGTGAGTAAAAATGTCAAATTGCTTTATTTACTTATAAAAAGAAATGTCCTGAGATGAAATAAACATTTAGCAAAATCTTGAGTTTTCTTAGAACTCTGAGGCATAAACACATTACTGATGTCCTGACGGCAGAGCAAAGTAAACTTCTTGTGGAGGGAGTCAGGATCTTGAGCTGGGTTCCTAGATAGTTAAGTTCCAGTTCCAGAACTGCTTTGTCAGAGAATCTTAGACAAATCTAAGTAGTTCATCTCCAATAATGCCATATTGCACTGTATATTAGCTGCCTTTGAGAACCATTTTTATGATAGAAGCTGAATGTTATTAATGTAATGAAATTGCATTTAAAAATGACAATAGCAGAAGATATTCAAGCTCTTATTTGCAGAATGCCTAGATACACACTACTTGAGATCTTGTGGAATTGTAGCAATGGAAAAATATGAGTCTTGACATAGTGCTCACCCAAGTACTACATCCTGCTATTCTCTACCCCAACAGGAAACAAAGGCAAGAATCAAATCCTAAAGGGACTTGAGATACATAACAGTTGGTCTTTGATTTAAAAATTAAAAAAAAAAAGTGGTTCCTAGGCCTTTTGTTTAAAACCCAGAAAACAAGCTCTCCATGTGACTATGGGAGTAAGTATATTCACCTTATAGTGCCAGGACATCATAACACAAAACCCAACATGTCCTCAATAAAGAAGGATTGATGGATGAATGGGAGAAATGGGGTTATAAGTGGTGGCAAAATTCAAGGTCAATTCATGAAAGCCCACATGACCCGAAATAAAACACCCAAGCCTATGTGAACTGAAAAGGGAGCAGTATACCAGACACCAGCAGCTCCTGCAGCAGGACTGGGGGAGATTAAGGAGGCTCTGGCAAGAGCTGCCCATTTGAAAGTCAGCCATTTGTAAACAGGTGACTGTGGATGGAGAAGGGGAATGATGTGTAAGGAGCTGGAGAGCTGGGCTAGCACAGCAAGGGCTAGTCAAAAGCACTAGAGATTCTGCTTACCTGAGTATCAAATACCCTCTGGAGTACTTGATCTTTAGTGTGAATTATCTGTGTCCATTTAACCTTTTTGCTTGGTGGAAATATGCCTACTTTGTTTCTGTTATGGCTCAACTGCTTCAAAATAAGAAAAAGTCTGTTACTCAAATCTGTTGCAGGGGCAGTACCCACTGGCTCCTGGGGTGATAGTGCTGCCAGGCCTGTGGGTTTCTGTTCAGTGGGTACAGACCCTTGTGGCCATATGGAGTCCAGAGAAACTAGGCTCCAATGCTGACACTGAGCAAAAATTACACAAGACAAACTCCCTGCCAGTATAGTATGCCATATCCAGAATTCTAAAGGCAAGCCAAGCAGGCACGGTTTTTGAAGACCCCTATGACTATAACCAGACAACGCTGGTTCAAATCCCTGCTCACCCATTTACTAGGTTCCATGTCTTGGGCAAATTATTTAATCTCACTGACTTAGATTTCTCATCTGTAAAATGAAACTAATATCTCATCTAGTACTTCAAAAGGCTGTTCTGAAGACTCAGTGGAATAAATGATTCATTCAACAAACATCCACTAGGCGCCTACTATGTTCTGGGCACTATTTTAGTGCTGAGGACTCAGCAGCGAACTAAACAGGAAGAACTCCCTGCCCACATGGAAACTGCATTCTAGTGGATTAATGCATGTCCACAGACGAGGCATGGCACAGAGTGTGTGTTCAGGACATGTCAATATTAGAACTTCTTGTTTTTCTAAGGCCTGATCCAGAGAGAAATTGAGCAGGTTCTGGAAGGGCCTGAGACCTCCGCCAGCCAAGCAGAGAGCCCACTTGCACTTTCCTTTGACTACAGTATCATCTAGTGTTGAAGATGTGCACTTGTCCCCAGGGAAGTAAGCACTTGTTCTCATGTCTCTGGGTTTTCATGTGGAGAACTTTCTAGAATAACTGATCCTTCTGGTCACCTACCCTTGCCAGGGGAGCCTTGCTTTTCAATTGGGAAAAGGTAATCTAGTCAAAAGTCAAAAGCACTAGAGATTCTGGTCTCCTTTCTTCCCTCTCCACTGGGACCAGCACATATCAGTGGTTGCTCTATTGGCTCAAATTGTGCCTGAGGTGTCTAGTTCTGGGGCCTGGATGGAAAGCGCAGAGGGAAGCATTATCCAATTCGGGCCACATTCTCCCAACAGCTCTATCAGGAAAAAAGGTGGTATTTTCACCTCCATATGCTGAGCATCTGCACCTGCCTCTCAACTGTTCCAAACTCTGGTGGGTTAGTTACTGGGTCCTGAAAATCCCAGCATTTAGAATCATCTGGAAAGCCTCCAGCACCTTATAAAAATGACTTTTGAAGAGTAAGAAATGGAAGCAGGATATGCTCACAATTAAGGGAACTTTGTAAGGTTTCTACTACTTTTGTTACAGCCCCTTTCCCCCTAGTGATTAATAATAAAGCCTCTGTGTGCTCAGTGAAGGAGAGGCAAGTACACTGGAGGGCAGGAGAGGTCATAGCTTCTTCCACTATGAGCTCTGGAAAGGAAAAACCCAGAAGCAGAGAAAGAAGGGCAGCTTTGGAGCCATGGGTACAGGTGGGTGGGGAGAGATTCAGAGAACAGCTGAGAAACTAGGACCTAGGTAGGGAAAGAAGACTAGAATTGTGCAGAAAAGTCAACATAACAGGCCTGAGATTGCTTTCCTTAGGAAGTCTTGCTTGCAGGGTTGGCACATGACTGGCATCTAAGAACTTAGATTTCAGAAGGCTTTTCTCAAATCTCTAACTGATAAGAGTGGCTCACTGTGCCTAAACAGTTTGTGCAGGCAATGTGGTTTATGTTGAACACCCACTTTCCTGGGATTTTTGCACATGCAGCAGAGGTACCTACATGGCCAATAAAATCCCTGGGTGCTAAGTCTTTAAGGAGCTTCACTGGAAGACACTTCACACATGTTGTCACAATTCATGCTGAAGGAATTAAGCTCATCCTGTGTGATTCCACTCTGGGAAAACTTTTAAAAGTTTGTTCCTGATTTCCTCCAGAATTTGCCCCATCCACCTTTTCTGGAAACTTGGCTGATTTTGTTTTGTATTATTTTGTTATGATAAATCTTAGCTGTGAGTATGTGCTGAGCCTTGTGAGTCTTCCCAGCAAATCACCAAATCTGGAAGTGGTCTTGGGGACCCCTAATGCTAAGGATCCACTGGAAATCACCCCAAGAGATGAGACATAGGCCTGGGGCTTAAGCAGCCAAAACTTCTTCATGCCTTCTAGACAGATGCCTTCCTTCCTCCACCATTGAGGATCTAGGGAGAATTGGGGTTTTGCTTGGAGTGGGGGAAATACACAGTTAGCAGTTGGAAAAAAAGAAAAGGAAAAGGAGGGATGGAGCAAAAGGCACCACAAAGATAGGCTTTGCCATTAATGGCTAGAGGCATTAAGGAAGTCCCTGGTAGCCAAAGGGGCAAGAGAAAGAACTCTCCCAGAGAAAGAAGAAGGGAGAAAGTTAAGATACATAGGATGAGAAGCAGGAGACTGCCTACTTCAAACTTAGCCTGAGTCTCTCTTTACCCAGAAAGGACCATGTTCCACCTTGATGAGTTTCTCCACCTTGACTTCGCTATCCAAACAAGCCCAAAAGGTACAGATGGCAAGGAGAAGATGGGCAAGCCAGCTTGAGTATTTGGCATTTCTCACCTCTTGGGCTGGCCCATGATGATGTATAGAAATCTTCCTCCAAGCCTGCAGAACAGAAGAGGAGCTGCAAACTGACATGGGTGTAACCAAAAGGAAGTTCTGAGTGATAAAGTGATATCTACCTGAACGTTTTACAAGACTAGAGGGGAAGGGCCTGAAATGAGACTCCACAGCATAAAGCATTTGTAAGAGATGGATAGAATTTTAAAACAGGAAAAGTCTTAGGGATTGACTCAATACTCCTCATTTTAGAGAAGAGGAAAGATCAGAGAGGTTGGACACTCAGTCTAAATCACACAGCCAGCACTCCTGACCAGCGTCCTCTTCACCTCTCACTGAGAGAGAAAGGAGCTTCAATTTGAGGAGAAACACATGAGGGAGTCAAATAGGTATCAGCTGTTAGACTTTGGGGAGGTTATTCACCATCTCTGCTTTCTGTTTTCTTGGCTGTCAAACAAGGATAATGACTCCAAACAGAGAGGGCTGCTGTCAGTGAAAGCTCATGGAAAACACAGAAGGCAATACATAGTAGGTATTCAATGAATATTAGCCCCCAAAATCTCTCCTAAACGTCACTCCAAATGACCTTCTTTAAAGCCTGCTGAAGTCCAGTGTTCCTTTGGGATCAAGACTGTGTCACACAAGAATAGAGGCAATGAAGTAAGATTGTAAAGAAATGCGTGGGAATGGCAAACTCCAAAGTCAGAACAACAGTTACCTCTGACAGGGAGGAGAGGGGTACATGGGGGCCTCAAAGCTATCAGTCATGTCTGATGTCTGCAGGTGAGTGCTGGGTATGTGTGTTCTTGTCATATTGTTTTTATGCCCTTTCACATGTCTGAAATATTTCATAAAATGTTTACATAAATAAAAAGAAACAAATGTTTGACAAAGTAGCACATGAGACTATAAAGTCTTTATATGGGGGGAAGAAGAAAGGAAAACCTTGGGAGCATGGGAAACTACCCCAGCGGGGGAGGCCCAGAGAACAGGTTAGCAAAAGACACTGGGTGTTCCATGGGGAAACGGGCTCAAAATGGTACATCACAACCTTGACCTCTAGCACAGTTTCACCTGGCCCTCCTAAGAAATGTGCTAAGAAACTGAAAAAGTAGTTCATATTTACACTTCCTTTCAAGCTTTAGGCTTGGCATGTAGGTACCTTCTGTCCAGGGAATGAAGGAAGCAGCATAGCTCCCGTTTAGCAGGCATGTGGGAGGGTTCTCGGGTCTTACCAAGTTAGCTCAATCACACTGACCACATAACCCTAGAAGCTAAGCTGTGCCCAGTCCCTCTTGATATCCCTGAAGATGTGGGAAAGAGAAGAACAAGGAGAAAGAAATGACTGAGCCAAGATAAGAATTCATCATTGACTTGCTTTCTCCTGATTCTAGTCTCAGCCACGAAGATAAGAAAGCTCCAATTTTTCAGTCTGTTCTTAGTTGAACAAAAATATATATACTTCATCAGGCATGTAGTAGGTGCTAAATAAATACACGAAAGGAAAGCAACATTCTCACCACACAAAAACACCCACATATTGAGAGACTAATATGATGCAGCAGAAAGCATGTAAGATTTGGCATCCAAAAACTTGAGTTAGAGTCCATGGTCCAATGTGTCTCTGTGTAAAACACCTACCATCTCTAGGTTTCCATATCCTCAAATGAGGATACTAATACCAAGTGTGGTGAGTTAAATAGTGCCTCCCAAAATATATGCCCATCTGGACCCTCAGAAAGTGACTTTATTTTGAACAAGGGTCTTTGCACATATAGTTAAGATTAAGGATCTCGAGCATCCTGAATTAGGATGGATTTTAAGTCCAATGACAGGTGTTTGTATAAGAGACAGAAAAAGGGAAGACAGACACAAAGAGAAGGCCATGTGTAGACAGAGGTAGAAACTTGAGTAATGTTGTCACAAACCAAAGAATTCCAGGAGTCACCAGAAGCTGGAACAGGAAAGAAAGGATTCTCCCTCAGAATCTTCAGAGAGAGCAGAGCCTGTTGACATTTTTATTTCAAACTTCTGGCCTTCAGAACTGTGAAGGAATAGATTTCTGTTGTTTTAGGTCATCCAGCTTGTGGTCCTCTGTTGTGGTGGTCCTAAGAAATTAATATAACTCCTTTACAGGGTCAATATGAACATCAAACAGGATCATGTCTGGGAAAGCACACTGTCAATTCTTTAGAGTGATATAAGTGTCAGCTGTCATTATGGGATCACAACATTTAAGAGAATAACAAATCCTCTCAGGAACCAAATCCCAGACTTGCACCTAAGGATACATCCCCAGCAATTCTCTCCAGAGAGGACAGAATGCTGGTGACTAGCTCTAAGGTTATGCCTCCCCTTGCCTTGCTGGCTCCACACTGCCTCACTCCACTTGCACTTGTGCCTTTGAGGAAGATTGGAGTGTCATCTGGTGCAGAAAGAAGGTGCCCATCTGCTCCCAGGCACCAGTCACATGGCAAGCATTACACACCAAGGCCACCATCTGCACTAACAACTCACATCCAAGTACAGTTCAATGTCAGCCTTACTCTAATTCTGAATGAGCCAAGACCGCGGGCAGGTGACTCTGGGGCCAAAATCTTTCCATGAGCAGTGCAATTCTGAATCAGAGCATTGCAGTTAGACAAGGTGGAGGCTGAAGAAGGAAGAACCTGTCACATGGCCCTCAATTGCCAGTCTCTGACCCAAAGAGCCTGTTTAGGACATTTCTGGGTATGGTGTGATCCTCACGATCTTTTCTGCCTTTTCTTTTTAAAGGAAGTTTTGAGTGTTGAATTTTATTTCTTTATATTAAAATCCACAGTCCTTGAAGGAGTGAACAATACATACAAATTGATCATAGCAGATGGGCGAAAAGAGTAAAATAGACATAGATGGATGAAGACCCACAGAGGAGGAAAAACTCCTACAGAAACCATAAAAGCAAAGGAATCCAAGAGAAAGGTGAGACAATTGCCCTTGATAAATTTAACAGCACTTTAGACTTTACAATATGCTTGTGTGAAAGTTGGTACTGTTCCCATTTTATAAAGAAGAACAAAGAACAGTGGGCAGGTTGGCAGTCTGTGTTCAGAGACTGGACATCCACTTATCAGGAACTAATGGAGCAAGTGGACTCAGTGGCCTTCAAAGGTTTTTTCCAATATTGAAATTCACTCTCCTTGAATGCAAAGTCAGCAGTGGATCCACCCTCCATAAAGTCAAGTTCATGGTATACGGTATCCAAGGCCTTCACAATCAGGCCCACCTTTGTAGTTACGAGAGAGAAAGAAGAGTATGTAGGAGTAATCGAAGATAATATTGGGCAGAGGCCCAATCATGAAGCATTACAGAGAATAAACTTTGTTCTCTAGACAACACAATTGGGAACCACTAAAAAATTTTACAAAAGGAAGTGACATACCAGATTTGCGCTTTAGAGAGATTAAGTCGACAGCCGTATGGAAAATGAGAGGGACTCCAAGGAAGACAAGTGACAAAGTAATGGTCCAGTCAAAGGTGACAAGGCTTTGAACCAAGGCAGGGAGATTGGGGATAGAAGGAGATAGACTCGACAGGCTTACCACCTGGATGTGAGGAGCAGGGCAGAGGACAGCCTATGATTCTGTCTTGGGCAACTGGGTACATTCACCAATTTTTATCTGTCCCTTCTGGAAAATGCAGAAGGGACAGATTTTAAAAACGGTCAGACTAACAGTTCCACATTTTCCAGAAGGGACAGATAAAAAAAAACTGAGGCAACAGGACGATTTTTGGCTAATCTGAGTCAGAGTGCCTGCAGGACATCCCAGATGGAAATGTCTAGAAGGAAGTCAGAGAAGTTCAGGTTGGAGGTCTGAGACAAAAGTACAGAATACAGATTGCAGGTGAAATAGGGGTAGTGGTGGACAAGACCAGGAAAAGCAGACAGAGCAAGAAAGAAGAGCCAAGGACAAGCATTTGAGACACACTGACATTTAAGTGACATGAAGAAGGATTAGGCAAGGAAAAGAAGAAGTAGAACAGAGAAGTGGGACAGAACCCACGTCTGAAGAGCTTCAAGGAGGAGATCTCCCAAGAGTTGAAATATCCACCAAAGAGTCAGAGAAAACAAGTGAAAAAAACAAGTTGAGGCCGGGCGCAGTGGCTCATGCCTGTAATCCCAGCACTTTGGGAGGCCAAGGTGGGTGAATCACAAGGTCAGGAGTTTGAGGCCAGCCTGGCCAACATAGAGAAACCCAATCTCTACTAAAAATACAAAAATTAGCCAGACGTGGTGGTGGGCACCTGTAGTCTCAGCTACTCAGGAGGCTGAGGCAGGAGAATCACTTGAATCTGGGAGGCAGAGGTTGCAGTGAGCCGAGATCATACCGCTGCACTCCAGCCTGGGCAACAGAGCAAGACTACACCTCAAAAATAAAAATAAATAATGTTCTATACATACATTTAAAATGGTATCTTCAATTTCTTCCTGAATCTTCACTAATCTGCTTATTATGTAGGAAGGCTCCAAGTAAAGTGGCATTTCAGGACACACAATATTGAAATATTGGCCCTTTTAAAGCTTTCAAAAACATTTTAACAGCCCTTACTATGTTGAAATTCGACACCAGCAGTATAGATGGATAATATAAAGCATTTAAAAGCACTTCAATATAACTTTTAAAATTTTGTAATTGCATTTTAATTAATAAGAAAAATGTATCTGACACTTGAAAAAATAATAAAGGTAATTAAAATAATGACACGTGAAGACTCCCTGACTTGAGATTAAAGAAGGAAAACTACTTTATTTCTCCTAGTGATAACTATTCAGAATCTCTTTGCAAACTATGTCGTCCTAAGACCCAAAGATCCTCTAACAAAACAGTAGAAGACTCGTCCTCTGTCACATTCCCCCTAGCACAGAGAAAGTGGTTAAATGTTAAGGTTTCAAGGGACTTTGGATAGCAAAGGGAGAGGAGAGAACATCAGCTGCACTGTTAGCAAACTTGAAAACAGGTGAAAGCTAAGTGAGTGCTCAAACTGCCAAGAAAACAAATATTTGGGTTAAGCAGGTGCAAGCAAACTAGGAAGAAATTTGTTATTAGCTAAGACAATTAATGGTAATTAGATGAAGATAATAAAAAATGATCGTAATCAAAGTACAGGCATAGTGATCATTACAGCATTTTAAATTAAGGATTAGGGACACAGCATTAGCTTCAGGATAGAACCTAGACTTAAATAATCAAGTCATTTAATTCAATAAATATTGATCAACTATTATGCATCAAACACAAGGCTAGAGGGATCCAAATTCAAATCAGACATTTTCCCTGCATGGTGCTCACCATCTGGCAAGGCAGAGATACACACTCAACTATGATTCATGGCAGCTAATCATCTGAATAAGGTGCTATGGGATCACACAGGAAGAAGCATGGGGTATGAAGAAGCCCTTGAGGAGGAATCGGCATCTGAACCAGACTTTGGATTTCACCAAGCAAGAAAGAAGGGAAACAAGGCACTCCAGGTGAGGGATAAGCATAAGCAAAAATGTTAACAGTACACCAGGAAGAGCTGGAATGCAGGATGCTTGAGAGCAACAGAGCTAAAAAGATAGGCCAGGTTAGACCATGAGGGGCATGAACCCCACACTATGAAATCTGGACTCAAACTACAGGTTGCCAGAGATCATTGATGGGTTCTGCAGGTATAGAAGGACACACATTTATTTTATTGTGATAAAATGCACATAACATCAAATTTACCATTAGTGACATTCAGTACATTCATAATGTGCAACCATCATCACTACCCAGTTCCAAAACATTTTCATCACCACAAAAGGAAACCCTGTACACATTAAGCAGTCATTCCTCATTCTCCCCTCCCCTGGCAACCACAAATCTGCTTTCTGTCTCTATGGATTTGACTACTCTATTTCATATAAATGGAATCATACAAGATGTGGTATTTTGTGCCTGGCTTATTTCACTTAGCACTATGTTTTCAAGGTTCATCCATGTTGTAGCATGTATCAGTACTTAATTCCTTCTATAGCTGAATAATATACCATTGTATGAATATATTATACCACATTTTGTTTATCCATTCATCCATGGATGGACATTTGGGCTGTTTTTACCTTTTGGCTATTGTGACTAGTGCTGCTATGAACATTTGTTACAAATGTTTGTTTGAATACCTGTTTTCAATTCTTTTGGATATATACCCAGAGTGGAATAGTTGGGTCATATGGTAATTCTATGTTTTACTTACTGAGGACCACCAAGTCCATGATGGTTTATAAGCCAAGGAATCACAGATTCAGATCAGTGTTTTAGGCAATGACAACACGTGGTGGGGGTGGGGGTTGGAATAGACTGGGAAAAGAGTGAAGATAGGAAGGCCAGCCAGGAAACTACTACCCCTGCCCCGGCAAGAAAGTAGAAAGACTTGATCCATGCAATGTCCACAGGACTAAAGAAAAGAGCATAGACTTGAGGGACATTTGTGAGGCAGAGTGAGCAAGAATTGATGAGCAATTAGATGTGGGAAGGGTGGAAGAGAACACTGTGTTCATAGGTGCACATTATATTGTGAGTTATGTGTTCACAGTTCACCTCCTTTGCTAGATACTGAACTTCTAAAAGAGAGAGTCATGTCTTAGTCACCCTCACATCCCCAGTTCTTATCATAGAACCTGGCCCAGTAAATGAACAAAGAACAATTTCAGTGTCTGGTTGAATAATGGTGCCAGCCATTATTCACAAGAGCAAAAGAACTGAGGGATGATGACTGCAAATGAGTGGTTGGTTAAAGATGACTCTTTGCTCTGTGTTTCAGAAGCAGGATGTATGATGACGCAGCTTGTTGAAACAGGGAACACAGAAGTGGCTTGGACAGGTGCTTGTGGGAACATGTGGGAACACGTCCAATAGACAACCAGAAATTCAGAGCTAAATATTAGGGGAAAAGTCGGAACAAAAGGCTATTTTTGACATGTACTGTACTATTGATAGCTTTACGCATTAAAATCTCTCATTTAGGTATCTAATTTCATGAATCAACTAAAACTACTATAGTATAATGCTATAAATCTTTTCCAGGGAAGAACTGAAAAATGGGAGTAAAAAATACAGTGTGGGTTATGGCTTAATATAAATTTTGCCTGTAGCTAGGGTGCAGGTAGGCCAAGGCACATCTCAGATATTGGCAGAGCAGGCTGCCTGCAAGTGTCTGCCTTCCTAAAGTGATGTACACTGAGGAAGAGAGGGCCTTTATAGGCAACTTCAGGTTGGAATAGGTAAAAGGAGGACAATCTACCCAGGGTATGAGGAGGACAGCATGATGTCTCTTTCAGATAAATATTCCTGGCCCAGCCCAAAGGACTCAGAACTGAGCCCACTTGAAAAAAAAATGGCCTCTTTGGGGTAAAAGAGATCATGTATGTGAGATAGAGAGGCTGTGATAGATTGTGTCTTTGGCCCCAATTATTCACAGTTCCCTAATTCCACAGCCTTTCATCATGTGGCTTAGCAGTGTTGTTCCACTGAGAATAAGACATTCTGCCCCATCTTTAATTTTGGGCTCATCCATGTGGCATGGCTTTGGCTGATGAACTATTAGCAAATACGCTGCCATCAGAAGCTTGGAGTGCTTGCATGATTGGACTGGCCCCTTCTCTGGCACTTCCACCACTGTCATGAGAATGTGCCAGGAAGCACATTCCTGTGCCTACTGGAAGAGGAGAGACTTATGGAGCACAGCTGAGTCATCCCAATTGCTCCCATTGAGGACAACCTAGATCAGCCAAGAGCCAGCCAACTCCAAGATACTGAGTGAGCCCAGCCAAGATCAGCAGAGCTCTGGCCAAGCCCCAGCTGATTCCAGATAAATGAGTAAATGCTTAATCCTGTATGCCACTGAGGTTTTGGGGTTGTTTGTTATTCAGTATTATCATAGTAATGGCTAATGGATATAGATCCTTTGCCACAGTTCTTCACTGACTCCAGAGATGTCAGAACTGCAGGGAATACAGAGCCCTTTTGAGGGATCACATCTTTGCCAACTCTGGGAGACAGTCTCATTGCCATAGGCACCATAGATGTTTTGAAATGAACATTAATAATCAGTCTCAAAGAGAAATAATTTCCTTGTACAACAGACCTCGCACACACACACATTAAAAAAAAATTGTGTGACCCCTATAAGGTTTCCAAAGGATTTCAGGTATTATATTATCTAGATCAATCTTGTTCAAATTATGAGTTGCAATTCCTTCGTAAGCAGTGACATCTGTTTAATGGATCTTGACTTGTACTTTTTGGGGAACAGAATGGAATGGAATGAAAAATATCAGAGTATGTAACAAATAATAAGAATTATTTCCTTAAATATTTTTTCAGGTTTGTGTGTGTGTAAGAGGGAGAGGGAGGAAGGAAGGGATGGAGAAGTAGTAGTAGTAGTAGGTCACAATACATAAATATTTCTTACTTTAGGTATTGTTCAAAAATGTTGAAAGCCATAGGCTAAAAGAAGGTAACTACATACCATTTTACTATTAACTAAACCTCAGCATCGAAGCCCAGCACAGGAAATATGAGAAGGAGACAGTTAAGAGAAGGGAGAGAAGGAATCCATGGGCTACAATAATTAATAGGAAAAGTAGCTTTCGCTAACATTTTAGGATTTGAAAAACACTTTGCTTATTTTATCTCATTTGAGTCTTATAACTGCACCATTTTACAGATGAAGAAATTGAGACTCAAAGAAGTTAAGTCTTTAGTGTGAAGGTAACATGATAAGTCACAAAGCTGAGAAGACAAGCCAGGTCTTTGTCTCCTATTCCACATTCCAACTATATCTTCGCCAGCTCCAACACATCCTTGAGATCTCTCTCAAATTACTACCACATCCTCAGTCTTTCCCCATCTTCAAAATCCAGATTAAATGCCCTCTTTATACACCCCCTAATAGTGTCCTTTGCCTTCACTGAGCTAATGAAATTTCCTTATTTGGGTGATTATTTCATATCTCTCTCTTCTACTAGCCTATCCCACTGTCATTCCATAAGAAAGGAGCCTTGTCTGCTTGGGTCACTCCAGTATACCCAGCACCTAATGTAGTACTGGGCACAAAGTAGGCACTCAATAAATAGCTGCTGAATAAATGAATATGAGTTACACGACCTGGGACAAGGAAAGTGAGCCAACTCTTCCATTCTCCAATTACAACCACAAATCGGTTGTATCCTTATTTGCCTGGAAAAGACAAAAACTGCATAGTTTCCAAAACATATACCCACATAACCAGGAGGAATAGTGACCAGAGGGTGTTTCCCAATCTGTTAGGTGCCTCTTTGCTGGAGAGAACTACAAACTGAACCAGAATCCAGATACTCAGCAGTTCCTGGGGGTTGGAAAACCTGCTCAGATTCTGGGCCTTTTTCTTAGGTCGGCAGAGATTTTCCATGCTTGCGGTCGAATTGAGAATTCCACCATGCTCTCCCACTTGCTTTCCCGCGTAGATCTTTCTAAACACTTCACTTCCATCAGCTGATGTCATGGATGCTGTGGGCCCCATGGTACACCCCCAGCTGCTGATGGCTCTCGGCTGAATCTTTCTTGGGAAACTGCCCGCAAAGAGAATTCCCCAGGGTCACATTCATTCCTCGTGGCAGCTTGCATCCAGGCAATGATGGCAGGTTACAATAGCTTTGTTGTGGGACAATGTTGAAGGACTGTCCCAGCTCCAGGTATCCCTCTGTGAGGGCTGAGGCCATGTTTGTGCATCATCACAGCTCATATCTTCCCTCTGCCTGGTTATGCTTCCCTCCATCTACCACACACACACACCATACACACGGATCCCAACTGCTCTCCCCAGGAAACTTCTTGCATGCACATCTCTGGCTCAAAATCTATTTCCCAGAGAACCAGAACTAAGACAGCTAAGCTCCCTCTTGAGTCAGTACCATAGTTGCTGGGATTTTCATTTGGTTTTTAATATCAAAACAATGTCTATGGAAACGTTAGGACACTTATATATCACAGACAAATAATATTCCTGTAACAGGGCATAAGCAGACTTCCCACTTATAACTGGTGGTAAAGAAAATGTTCTTTATGGAGTGCTGTTTTGGGAACTCAGAGGCGTGTTTTGATAAAAACAGTATTGCCAAGAATCTTTAAGAAGAGGATTATTCCTATCCTTCAAAGCATCTGCCTGTTAGTGACCACAAATTATTTGGTATAATATTTTTTGTTACCTGTGTCTTGTACTGAATCCCAAGCTCCATGACTGACAGCATGGGCATCACTTGGAAGCTTGTTAGAAATGCAGAATCTAGGCCAGGTGTGGTGGCTCACGCATGTAATCCTAGCACTTTCAGAAGCCGAGGCAGGTGGATAACTTGAGGTCAGGGGTTCAAGACTAGCCTGGCCAACATGATGAAACCCTGTCTCTACTAAAAATACAAAAAAAAAAAAAAAATTAGCCAGGTGTGGTGGTGCATGCCTGTTATTCCAGCTACTTGGGACGCTGAGGCACAAGTGCTTGAATCCAGGAGGCAGAAGTTGCAGTGAGCCAAGATCATGCCACTGCACTATAGCCTGGATGATGGAGTGAGACTGTCTAAAAAAGAAAAAAAAGAAAAAAGAAAAAAAAAAAAAAAGAAATGCAGAATCTCACCACCCCTTGCCCAGACCTACTGGATGAGGATCTGCAGTTTAACAAGAAGCCCACTGGGCTTATATTGACACTAAAGTTTGAGAATCACTGGCCTAAACTATGAAGCTTCAGTATCATATTTTAACCTTATTGAAAATATAGGGGACATCCATTCAGTCATATATCAAATCCCATTAATTACGAAGTGCTATTGAAGCTATCTCTAAAATGTCCCTCGCATTATCCCTTTTGGACGATATTGTTAAATCCAAACTCAGGCTCTCTTAGCCCTCGTGGACCACACTTTGAGTAGCAAGAGTTTAGATGACTAGAAGAATGGATGACTTTATTGGAGCATCTTAAAGCCATCTGATTTTATGGCTGAAATATATAATTATTTGCAAATCAGATTCAACACAGCTGTAATTCAAGTTCTTCAGTCTCTTATATTAGAAATCCCCAAGTAACTTCACAGCTACATCATTAAATTGACTTTGTCTTCATCATTTGCCACCAATCATTCCCTGATTCATTGGTGTTTTCAGTCTTCTAAAACTAAATAACCAGCACACATGGAGAAAGAATGAACAGGACTCCGCTGGAATCGATAATTAAACAACAAGAAACGTTCTTGAATTCTGAAAAGAACAATATAGGCAAGTTTAGGAAAATAGGAAATTTGAAGAAAGCTCAGCAATGTATTTCTCTTAGCCAATGCTCTTGTCAAAATGAACATTTCCAACGATCCTCTTAGTTCTAAAGTCCAGGCGGTTCCCAACTTAGTTTTTCACAGAGAAGTAGTATACATGGAGGTTAAAATTCTGGGCTTGCTCACAAATGTCCATTAACACATGGAATGCACCATGGAAGACCAGAGTAACAGCCCCAGAGAACCCAGCCACCCTGTGCGGCAATACCTCTATTGATAACACATTCAGCACTCAACTTCAATGTGAAGGAGACATTTACCCCCAGCTCCTCTGGAATCAGCCTTTGCACACTGTCCTGCTGCTTGTAACACTGGTCCCTCACCTGAATAGCCTCAACTCAAATTTGCCTTCCCCCACTGTGACATCTTCTACCCAGCCAGCATCTTAGGAAACCACAAATCACCTTCCAAAATGCATAAAAATGCCCTACTTGTTACAATATCCTAACTTAAGTAAGTTAACCCTCATATTCACACTCCATATAAACCAAACCGGAAAATTTATTCCATAACATATGATTAAAATCTAAATACCCCTTCAGGGCTATTTTGACAAAAGGGAAATTTTTAAAAGCAGAAAGGGAAGCAGGAAGATGACATCCCATTTTTTAAAAATCATATACAATGCTCAATTAAAATCAGAAAAGGCAAGAGAAAAAGTAGAAAAAAAAAGAAATGGTGAACAAATGTAATAATAGAAAATGGTTACAAACATGGCAGATACTAATTCAACTATGCCAATCATCACTTTACTTGTGAATGGTCTAACGACATCAATTAAAAGAAATTGTCAGAATGGATAAAAACACTAGACCCAACTCTATGTTCTCTAGAAGAAACCCACTTTAAATATAATGGTTTAGAGACTTTCTAATTTATATTGCCCTGGTTTTTGTAGAGGGTAGCTGGTCTTCATTACTCTGTGCCACAGATTTAGCTGAACTAACACTCTAGCAGAAAGGCTCAGGCTGGCTGGGCACATGGTGTGCAAGCAGGGACAGGTTAAGGAGTGTCTCTCGGCTTCTCTACAAGGGAGCACATGAGTCTCCTGGTGAGGTCCAATTACTCTGCATCTCGTGGTCACATCAGTTGTTCAGGTTGCAGGGTCACTATTTGCGGCACTCTATCTCTGAAATCAAACCTCTGTTTCCTTTGGCATCAGTTCTGAAAGTATCTGGTCACAATTTGTTATAAGACATTGAATTCATGCTATCAAATGGGCACCTCTTCTAAGGTATTCTATACCCCAGGCAAATTCATAGCAACATAACATTGGGCACCTAAGTTTTCAGAGCTTGCATATATAGAGTACCAGTAAGCTCGGTAAGGTCACCAGGAAAGGTGAGTGAACATCTTCCCCCTCAAGACAAGACACCATGCTCTGCTCAGACCTTAGGTGCACAGGTAAAAGCTAGACTCCTGGGAAGTGATCTGGAACAGAAGATAGTCATTTCTCAACTCCTTTCCTGATGAGGAACATATTTGTAAAGTCCATAAGGAATGTTTGGAATTCATTAGTATTGTTTGTTTGTTTGCTTTTAAGACAGAGTTATGCTCTTGTCACCTGGGCTGGAGTGCAGTGGTGCAATCTCGAATCACTGCAACCTTCACCTCCCAGGTTCAAGTGATTCTCCTGCCTCAGCCTCCCAGGTAGCTGGGACTACAGGCACATGCCACCACACCCAGCTAATTTTTGTATTTTTAGTAGAGACAGGGTTTCACCATCTTGGCCAAGCTGATCTCGAACTCCTGACCTTGTGATCCACCCACCTTGGCCTCCCAAAGTACTGGGATTACAGGCGTGAGCCACTGCACCCGGCCTAGTGTTCTTTTTTAGAAACACAATCCCACCAGAAGACCACTAAAGGGAAGATGGTGAGGCCGGAGAAGGAGGGCACAAGGCAAAGGGAAGAGTTCTCAATGATTCCTGCTTATGGAAATGCAGGGAGATTATCAATGGTCTTGAACACATACAGAGGAGGTTTGATTCATGACATAATTTCACAGAGAGGTGGGGTGTAGGGAAGCAGGCAGGGCAAGTGTCAAAGGTGTTACCTGTAGTCTTAAGGGGGAAAAAAATCTTCCTCTTTGGAAAAAAATTCCCCCCATGTTTTTGATTAGAGTATGGTTGGCAAAAGGCCCTTGCTAAAATAGGATCAAATGCATTAAAACCCATGAACCCATTATCAATGATTAGGGTACCAGACTTCTGCCACTAAGCAGAGCTTCAGAGAACAGGATCAGACTTTGGTGTAAGTCAGTGGTTCTCAACTGGGGGTGATTTCGCCTGCAAGCATACATTTGGCAATGTCTGAAAACTTTTTTCAGCTATCACAACTGACGTCTGTTGGGTGCAGGCCAGGGATGCTGCTAAACATCCTACAATGCACAAAACAACCCCCACAGCTAAGAATTATTCAGCCCAAAATGTCCACGGCACCAAGGTTGAGAAACTGGTATTAGCAAAAAAGAAAGGCCTAGGCGCAGCATGAGATACAATTTAGGGAGAGTTAAAGAATACAGAAACCTGAGAAAGGGGAAATCAAAGGTGCTAATCATACTTCACCAAGCACAGCCCTAGGAGAGAAACGAGAGCCCTGGGAATGCCGTAAAGAAGGGGACCCATTGCAAGGGCAAGGTACTACACACAGGACAAGAAACTCCCAGGGAGGAAGGAGAGTTAAGAATTGACAATGAACATGGGACAATGAATTAGGGACCACGTCTTGTGCATGTAGGATGTTTAGCAGTATCCCTGGTGTCCACCCACTAGATGCCTGTGATACCTCCTGCCAAGTTGTGTCAACCAAAAATATCTGCAGACATTGCCAAATGTCCCCTGTGAAACAACATCATCCCTGCTTGAAAAATCATTCTTCTAAGTGGGATCTTTTGAATTTTTATATACATATTTTTCTTATTATTTCATCGTTTCTTCTAGATTCAAGATCATTCTTTTTTTTTTTTTTTTTAATAATAGAGTCTCACTCTGTTGCTCAGGCTGGAGTGCAGCAGCACCATCTCAGCTCACTGCAGCCTCCGCCTGCTGGGTTCAAGCAATTCTTATGCCTCAACTTCCCAAAGAGCTAGGATTACAGGTGCATGACACCACGCCCGGCTAATTTTTGTATTTTAGTAGAGATGGGGTTTCACCATGTTGACCAGGCTGGTCTTGAACTCCTGACCTCAGGTGATCTGCCTGCCTCAGCCTCCCAAAATGCTAGGATTACAGGCGTGAGCCACCATGCCCAGCCAAGACCCTTCTTTTCTAAACTAGGTTGTTTAGTCATTCTTTCAGGAGGTGTGCATAGAATACATTTTTCCCAGTCTTTTTCCAAATAATTTCTTATGCTGACCTCCCTCTCCAGTGATCACTTAGCTGTATCTGGAATTCTGAATTGACCTTCGTTTCCTTCAGCACTTTGAAGATATCAAGCTGCTGTTTTCCAGCCTCTATCATTACTACTTGAAAGTCTATCCACAATTTGTTTCTCACTTGCAGGTAATGTGTCTTTTCTCTCAGGTTATTTCTAAGATGTTTCTGATTTTTGCTGACTCACCATATATTTACATATGGATATATTTTTATTTATTCTACTTGGCACTCATCATGTTTCTTACATCAAAGAATTTGTGTCTCCTCATCAATTCTGGGGAAACATCCAGTCATTGCCTTTTTAAATATTCCTCATATATATACATTCTATTATCTTAAAGCAGGACAGAATTTCTATTAAATGGATGTTGAGCTTTTTCATTCTGCTTTCTACATTTCAACCTTCTCCTTCTTGTTTTTGTATCTCATATATCTCTGTACTGATAATGGGGTAATTTCTTCAGCTCTATCTTCCAGGCCTAGTTCTCTCTTCAACTGTGTCTAATATGCAGTTTCAATGGTCATAGAAAACATACTTCTTACATGCCAAGCTCTGCACTGAGCAAACAAGTACATGATCAAAACATTAATTCCTAACTCAAGAACTTTATTTACATCTATTATGGTAGCCATATGAAAAAACTGTATTGGAGTACAATAAGAGCAAAATTAAATCTGTGCATAAGAATTGCCACTGGAAACAGAAAGAATAACAAAATATGCTGAGGCAAAAAGGGAAAGAATTCACAAACTCTTAATTGAGTTTGAAGAATAAGAATATTCTAGGAGAAGAATGTAAGGAAAGGTATCAAAGTAGATGGCACAGATGTGCAAAATCATGAGCTTTTAGGGAACAGTAAAGAATCAAGTGTAAGTACTATGCTGACACATCTGTACAGAGTGGTGAGAGATGCTGGAGAGTCAGTTAAAATTAGTTAGGAAGGCCCTTATGTACCTGTACCCTGTATGAAGTGTTTAGACTTTATTCTATTGTCAATGGAGAAGCAACAGAGATTTTCAAGTGGAGGGCAGGAGGAGGTGGAAAAAGAGGAAGAAAAGGTGGGAGAGGGAGGGAGAGAGAAAGAGCAAAAGAGAGAAGGGGAGAGAGAGGAAGGGAGAGACAGAAAGTGAGGGGGAGTGAGGGAAAGGAGGGAGAGAGATGAATTGGGAAAGCTAAACTATGGTCATGGAAGAATTAAGATTCAGGAAGACTTGTAACAAGACTGCTAGCAGCACTAGTCTAAGGAGAGATAGTGAGAGCTTGAGCAGAAATAATGTCAGTAGGGATGGAGACAAAGCTTTGAAGTAGCAATATTTCTAAAATAGACATAATTAATAAGTTAGCCAGCTGGCTGTGGAGGCTGATGGCCAACAGAAGGTTAAGCATGAGGGGGTTAACCCAAAACACTGGATTAGGACTGTGGATGATGCAATTAATTGAATGTTTGTGTCTCTCCAAAATTCATATGTTGGAATCCTAATTCCAGCGTGATGGCATTTGAAGGTAGGGACTTTGGGAGGTGATTAGGTTATGAGGGTGGAGCCCTCATAAATGGGATTAGTGCCCTTATAATAAGAAGCCAGAGGGCCAGCTCACTCTCATTCTATCCTGTGAGGGTACAGTGAGAAGACCAGCCAGCTAGAAACCATGAAGACAGCCCTCACCAGACGCCAAATCGGTCAGTGCCCTAATCTTGGACTTCCTAGCCTCTTTTTTTTCTTTTCTGTGAGAAATAAACGTTTGTTGTTTAAGCCACCCAGTTGTATATTTGCTATGGCAGTCCAACTAACACAATGAGACTATGCCAGCATTAAATAGAATAATAATTCAACTTTGAGAGCTACCAGAAGGAAGTTCCATTTGGGATATATAAGTTTTGATAGTATGGGATATATCCGGGTTGAAAGTTCCAGTAGGCACTTATAAATACACATGTAAAACTTGTCAGAGAAATCAGACATGAAAATATGGCTTTGGGAGCATCAGTACGCAGCTGGGATTGGATAGAAAGGAAGGGAGTGATTGAGGATCAGCTGGGGATATAGGAATGACTAGAAAGAGAAGTTGTGAGGCGGAGGTGGTAGTGGTGATGGAAGTTACAAATCTTGGTTATCAAAAATTGCATGTTAACATAGACACACAGAAGGGAACAACAGACACCAAGGCCTACTTGAGAGTGGAGGTTGGGAGGAGGGTGAGGATTAAAAAACTACCTATGAGGTACTATGCTCACTACCTGGGTGATTAAATAATTTGTATAACAAACCCAAGCGAAATGCAATTTGGCCATGTAGCAAACCTGCACGTGTACTCCCAAACCTAAAATAAAAACTGGAAGGAAATAAAGTGACAATAGTTTTACTCTTTTTCTATGACACTTACTAAGCAAGAAGGAGTTATTTCCATTTTAATTTTTAAAATACCTTTCATGCCTTATTTTTGTCCTCAAAATATTTCTTGATTTAACCAGAATTCTTATAGTATATCCCAAAGTCCAGTATCTAGTAGCAACTTTTTGAAGTGTAAAGTTTCTAATTACTTTTCTCTTAAACCAAAGCTTATAAATTATTTGTAATGAATTTAATATCAATTAAATACTATCATCATTTACTTTTTAAAAAATTGTGTGTCAAACCTACTAAAAGTATCTGAGACAGAGATCATTTCCAAGCTTTCCTCCTATGGTTGTCTCAAATTTATCTTCTTTTAATTGAAGAAATAATTTAATAATATATTCTGCATTCAATGTATTTGTACTAATATTTTAGATATATATTTTAAAATATTGTAATACTATTAGTATTTTAATAATATATTAATTAAATAATTTAAAACAAAAACATATGTGATTACGTCTTGTGAAATCATCTTATCTTAACACCACACTGAATCAGAATGCTTGCCTTACTTGTCTGCCTCCTCCACTAGACTCTGAGCTCCTGAGATAGAGGCGATGCCTTACTTAATTTTCTCTCCCAAGGACTTATCACAATACATAACATGGAGTGGTAACTTAGTGTATATTGGATGGATGAATGGGTGAGTGGATGGATGGATAGATGGATGGACCAAGCTGGACACTGGAAACAGTTTTTCTGTCATAAGGAAGAACTACATTCAGGACCACTATGCAGTTTCACAAGTTGTTCACTGCACAAGGTGACAAGCAGGGTTAAGTAAAGTCTAATACAAGAGAATCTACTATAGAAGTTAGTCACACAATGAAGGGAGAGAATGATGGAATAGGATGGTGACAATAGCGAACACAGCTAAATAAAATGAGAGCTCAAGAAGCTCTAGTCATTTAGTTAGTGTTCTGCTATTAAGCATTCTTTCTAGGATTGCAGAATGGTGGGATTTATAAAATGGAAAAATGATTTTATAATGTGTTTGGGAAATTCTTAAACATAAGAAAATTCTCACAATCCATGAATAATTGTATAGTTATATTGTGCCTAAAACTTGTCAGCTCCTCTATATCAATCCAAAAGTTTATAGAGAAGAGAGATAGCTTAGAATTGTGAAGGGATGTCTGGCAAAGTCTGGAATTTGTAGGGTATCCTAGTATAGCTGAACTGACTTATCTCACCTCAGAGTTTTCTTTTAACTAGCAACAGAAGCAAAAAATTAAGTATAAATGAGTAATAAAACTGTATTTTTTAAACAAAATGAAATTAACTTTATTCTTTAAAACACAAATAAAAAGAAAGGAAACTATAAGCTTTCACACAAAAATACATATTAAAATCAACAATTTGTTCTAAAAAATCAAATAAATGTAATAATTGGCCTACACATAGTCATTGTCGAGACTTACAAAAACTATACCAGCATCTATAACTTTCTATGATAAAATGATTATCACATGCTTGTGTAGTATATATTTGGATGTCCAGGCTTACTTTGTTAGGATACTAATAGTAAGAATAATAATAAGCAGTTGCTTGGAACAAATCAATATTTTATTGCTAATGGAAAGTCCCCAGGAATGAAGAGAATTATAGGCTTTTGTTTGTGAAAACCTCCAAGTTAAACATAGAAACCTTTATCCAAAAATCAGATTGACTCTGAGTATAGTGCTCTATGGAGGAGAAAAAAAGTCAACTAAGGGAACCATGATAAAATGTTAATCTGGCAGCTGCCATTTCACACCCCTCTTTGCCAAAAAATGCCATAAGCTTTCAGCTACCCTGGGTTAATATATAAAGGAGGTACTTTATATATTAACTTCTGATTTTATTAAACTAAAGCAAGAAGAGTCAGCTTTCCTTCACAATAAAAGCAAAACCCAGAAAATTTTAAACTTACTATACAGAAACATTTTCAAGCCCCAGATAGTGATTTCTTTCCGCTGTCAAACTGACCTTCAACAAGGACAGTCAGAAAGATGATTACTTTTGCCATGTGCAGAGCTGATGGTATGCAAATGTTCCCCAGTGCTCTTCATTACCAATCCCTGATATTTCAATTCAGCCATTTGACTAAAGAGCCTTTGGAGGGGGTCCTCCAGGTATGTTTGTGAACCGCAGGAATCAAAATCCCAGGAAGGAAAAGCCTGCCAAATGCAGATTGCTGAAGCTCATCCTGTGCCATGGACACAGCATCCCCTGGGGTAAGACCCAGGAATCTTCATTTTTAACAAGTGCAGTGCTGATTCTTAACCTTTAGTGAAGTCTGCAATCTACTGCTTTAAAGATTAGTTTTGATAATCTGGAACTTCTGCAACCTCAGCATCTCACCTCTAGGTGGCAGCATCTATAAATTGTTGAGTGTCGTGGTATCCCAACATTCAAAGATTTATTTCCAGAACCAGAATTACACATTGGATTTGGCTGACTAAACCATTATCTCTAAGTGCTGTATCTATAGAAGGAAAACATGGCAGGATAGATTTTGCATAATTTAAACCTCCAACTCAGATTTTAGAAATAAAAACAATTAACTGGCCATCCTTGCATGGCCATTTCTGCAGCTATTTCCAGTGTGATGTAAGCGATAAATTTTAAGGCAGGATGTTGTAAGCATTCTTCTTGCCCTGACTGTTTAACTCATGACTTCCAAGGATCACATAGATCAGCAGTCAGCAAACATTTTCTATAAAGGGCCAGATAATAAATATTTCAGCGTTTGCAAGAGGACAATTACTCAACTCTGCCACTGTTATGTGAAAACAGCCATAGACAATACAGAAATGAATCAGTGTGGCTGTGTCCCAGGAAAACCTTATATATAAATACTGAAATGTGAATTTTATGTAACTTTCATGTGTATCAAAATATTGTTTAAAAACTTTCTTTCCAACCATTTAAAAATGTAAAAACTACTCTTAGTTCTCGGGCTATACAAAAACAGGTAGCCAGCCAGATTTGGCAGTAGTTTGCAGACCCCTGAAATAGATCAATTTGGTGGAGCAACATGAATTGGTATTAACTACGGTATTCAAAGATGACTTTTTGATGACTTTTTTTAATACACGAGTTTAGTCCAAGATAGATATCTTGTCACTAAATAGAGCATTCAATAAATTAAAGCCATATGACATATCTTGAAATTCTGATTCAGAGTTGATTTCT
Source organism: Pan paniscus (assembly GCF_029289425.2). Classification (NCBI taxonomy): domain Eukaryota; kingdom Metazoa; phylum Chordata; class Mammalia; order Primates; family Hominidae; genus Pan; species Pan paniscus. Next base: position 108,803,929 of record NC_073259.2, on the reverse strand, counting down.
AGATAACATTTTACCAAACAGAACTAGCACTTAAGTCAAATATTTCTATACACATTCAACCTTCCTTCTGGTATAGCAAAGCTATTAAAGGCCAGTGAGAGCTGGGCATGGTGGTGTGCATGCCTGTAGTCCCAGCTACTCAGGAGGCTGAGGTGGGAGGGATTGCTTGAGGCCAGGAGTTCGATACCAGCCTGGACAACAAAGTGAGACCCCATCTCATTAAAAAGAAAAGCCTGTATGAACATAGAGGTATTGTTGGGGTCCATGACATCACACAAGCAGAAATACAAATGCAATTTATTCAGCAGGCAAATGCATGAAGGAATCTTATACACACCCAGTCCTGAATCTCCAACAGGAAGCCAACACTTACCTGTTGTGTCTTGACTCAGGGTTTCCTGGCTGCTACTGCTGTAAGAAGGCACTGGAGTGATAGACAGTGAGGCTGGACAGGACAAAGGTGTGGCCTGGTCAGTCTTGCGGGTGAAGGATCGGTGGTACACAGGGATGCCTGCATCTTTGGAGACGAAGAGAGGCAGATCTGATGGGAGGGTTGGTCTGCCTTGTACGTATGGATTTTTCCAGTGGGTAAGCCCAATTGCCACAGGCCCCGCAACGTCATAACCTGGTGAGATAAACATATTAGGTGAGTGGCAGCAATCAAAGCCATATAGTGTGCTTATTTTCATACTTCCCCAAAATCTTAGCTGTTAGTCAAACCAAATACCATTTGAGCTAAGAATGCATGTTCATAATAAACAGGCAGGCATCATCCCTCTTGATGGCTCTTGTTCACTTAATCAACTTATGTTTATTAAGCGCATGCTAAGTGCCCACTCTGCCTTCAAGGAGCTCAGAGTCCAATCAATAAAGGAAATAAGACCTGTCTTCATAATAAAAAAAATTACTTAAGGCCTACTATAAGCTAGAAACTGCAGAACTGATCTAGAATCCTCACAGCAATTGTACAAGGGGACTATCACAATTTCAGTTTTACAGATGAGAAAACTGGATCTCAACCTGGCCTACATCAAGTTCCAGAGGCAGAACTTCAGCACAGATTTGACTCCAAAATCTATGTTCTTTCCCATAAACTACAACTAACTACAGTACAAAGCAAGATGAAAGAAACCATTTTAAAGTAGATCAGAAACTGCTCCTCAGGAGTTCAGGGGAGGGAGGCTTTCTAGGGATAGGGTCTGAGACATGGGGAAGGTAACATGAATTTGGATGAACCTGGGGAATATTATGCTAAGTGAAATAACAGAAAATAAGTTTATGATCTCACTTATACACAAAATTTTTACATATATAAACTTTTATATATATATAAATTATGAGGATTAATTTACATGAAATTATAAAGATTTTATATATATACAAATTATATATATATAAAGATTTAGATATATATATAAAGATTTAGATATATATAAAGATTTAGATATATATATAAAGATTTAGATATATATATATAAAGATTTAGAGATATATATATATAAAGATTTAAATATATATAAACAAAGAGTGGACTGGTGATTACCAGGAGCAAGGAGGATCAGGAGACGTAGGTAAAAAAGTACCAAGTTGTAATTAAGTTATGTAATATGAATAAGTCTAGAGATTTAATACACAGCATGAGAACTAGAGTTAATAACTTCATATTGTGTGAACTGGAAATTTGCTAACAGTAGATTTTAGGTGCTCTTACCACACACATGTTAAAAAAGGTAACTGTGATATGATGGTCATGTCAAGTTGCTTGACTGTAGTAATCATTTCACTATGTATACCAAGACATTATGTTGTGCACCTTAAATATATGCGGTTAAATATATAAATATATAGTATCTGATTCATCATAAACGCTTAATAAATAAATATATGTTCTTTTTCCAAAAAAATAAAGTCTCTAAGGAACTTTGGACTCTCTAAGATTTCAGGTTTTAGCATTTCTTATATAAAATTATAGCTAATTTATAGCATATACTTAATTTTGAAAAAATATAGTTCACACAGCTAACAAGTCTTTTTTGTTTAGGAAATTTCTACATCATTTACTCTGAAAATGGAGTTCATTAGCAAATATTTTAATCCGCATTATTGATATAAATGAGCTATGACAAGATCTGCATAATTATGATGGAATATAAATAGATGAGTCTCAATTTAAAAGCAACAATGAAGCCACAGTATTTTGAAGAGACAACCATCCCAGAGAACAGCTGATACCCAAAGGGCAAAGAATAGAAATGTCACATTGGCAGCATTGATAGCCTGCTCATCCTCCCTCACCCACCATCATGTGCCCTCTTGGGGAGGGAGGCAGGAACAGGGGTCTCAATTTCCACTGAACCCAAAATTGTGAAGAAAGAGATAGAAAGAACACCCCAAATTGTAAGCTGTCTTGAGAAAAAATAATGTTAACTATGTGGTTCTTAAATCTCTCATACATGGCTAAAATGGGAATTTATCTAGAAAATAAGGAGCTAATCAAGTATCTCATGGATAAATAGAATAGTTTTAGGAGGAGTCTTTCTTCTGTTCCCTGGATTTTTTGACCCCCCTGCTTTGGACAAGACATAGGTTCATCTAGGAACCACATTACTAGGAAATCCACACATATGCTATTTTCCTAAATGGAACACCCTCACAAATGTGACACTTCTGTGTGAGATGACTATTCTGTAAGAGAAGGACTGAAGTACAAGAAATGAAAGAAAACAAAGGAGATTTTAGAAAACACCTCTTGGATGATCCATAGATCTGTCCTCCCTCTAGTGCTTTGAGTCTAAGGTTGTAAAGTATTTTTGTTCTTACTATAAATATTGCAAAAGTGCTTTGCACTGGACAGACTGTGAGCAGTGGATATTGCCCATTGCCTATGCGGAATCATTCCCCTCCTCCCTCCCAACAGAGCCACAGCTTCATTTGGGAATCTGTCCCACCCCAGACAGCCTTGTGACCCAGGACACAAGGCTCCTTCCCGTCCTCATCCCTGTCCAAAAGCCTCAGGTGGGCCTGATAGGGCTAAAGATAATGCTATCTCCCTTGTCAATGATTGGCTCAAGGATGGGGTCTTGGGACGCAGCCCTGCCCAGTGAGATAGGAGGAGTCTGTCAAGGAGCTGCAGGGGAAAGTTTCTCAGCTCCTAGAGCAATGGCCTGAGGAGGGCACCAAAACTTCTTTCCCTGTGATCATTGTCAGGTCTGAATGCAGTTCCTGAAACCCTGCAGCCATGTGGCTGCCACCATGAAGATAAATTGAGAGAGGAAGGCACAGGGGAGAAGGCCTTTCACAATGTCACTGAGCAGCCTAATCAACCCATCCTAAAGACGGGCCTGCCTCTGGTGTCCCTGTTATGTGAAATAATAAATTTCCTATCGTTTCGGCCAATTTGAGCCAGGGAACTGAAGCAGTATTCAAGAGCCTTCTGGTTACGCCGGCACCTTCTGGGAAGATAAAGCATCTGTCATACCCACCTCCCCTTCAGAGGTTAGTTTTCTAGGGCTGCTGTGACAAAGTACCACAAACTGGGTGGCTTAAAACAACAGAAATTTATTCTCTCATGGTTCTGGGGGCTGCGAGTCCAAAATAAGGTGTCAGCAGGGCTGTGCTATCTCTGAAGGCTCTAGAGGAGAATCTGTTCCATGCCTCTCTCCAGGCTTCTGGTGTTGCCAGAAATCCCAGGGTATTCCTTGGCTTGGAGATGCATCACTCATATCTCTGCCTCTGCCATCACACAGCTCTCCCTGTATGGTCTCTGTGTCTCTTCCCTTCTTATAAGGACACTAGTCACATTGGAGTAGGGCCCGCCCTAGTCCAGATGACCTCATCTTAACTTAACTACACCTGCAAAGACCCTATTTCCAAATACAGTCACAATCACAGGTACTGGGGATTCCAACTTCAAAGTACCTTTTTGGGGGATACATTTCAACCCAACACCCTGACATGGTAGCTAAAGCTGACTGGACCAGGGAAGGCCACTTGGCCCAAGTCTGCAAGATGTCAGGTAACAAGAGTGTCATCCAATAGGAGCCCAATGACCTGGGCTCAAATTGCAGCTCTTACTCTCATATGTCCTTAGGCAATTCTTTACCCTCTCAGGGACTCCATCTCCTCATTTATAAAATGGGGGAAAATATCACTGTTTACCTCAGGATCTTTTTGAGGATTAAATGAGTAAATACAGAAAAAGTAGTTAGAACACAGTGCTTGGCAAAAAGAAAGCTCCCCAAAAGTGTTTGTTAGCTACTGAATCATCCTCACACTATCTACCCCGCCATTTTCATTGAAAAAAGCACCTTAAAAGAGAAGTCTCTACTCACAGCCTCCCCTCCCTATTCAGAGCTCTGCAACGTGGCTCCCATCCCACCACCCACTCACGTGGCTCTCACGATGTCACCAAGGCAGACTTTAATTTTCAACCTCCTCAGTCTGTCCTAGAAATTCTCTGGGCTTTCCAAGAAAGGTGCTTGCTTGGTTCTCCTACCTCTGTCATTATTTCTACCCTCACCGTGCTTCCCCCAAAGATTGGTCCTTGGTCCTCCACACACACACAACGTACTAATTCTCACTCTTATTATCTCATCTTCTTCCAAAGATTTGACTGAACTCTCTGTGCAGATAGTGCCAATATCTTCATCTCCTGAACATGTTCTCCATATTTCTAATTTTCCGTGAGGCATTCTGACGTGAGAAGTCTCACGGGCACATCAAATCAACACATCTAACATATCACCATCACATCCTCCCTCTTCCTGACTTCCACATTCCTGGGAACAGCTCAGACTCTGTCACCCTGATGCAAAATCTCAGGGAACACTTACTATCCCCATATCCAGCCAATGACTAGTCCTGCCAGCAATTCCATCCCTCTCCCCACAGACCTGCCTCTTCATCCCACCTCCCTAGTTGATTTCTGTCTCATGTCAAGACCACAGTCACAGCCACTAACTCTGTTACAACACCAGATTCTCCCATAGGAACTCCATCCTGTTCACCACCATAATAATCTTCTCTCATCCATACATTTGTCTTGTCATCCCCCTACTGTGAACCCTAAATGTCCTCCTACTACTTAGCTAATGTTTAATGTCTCACTGATGTCTCTGGGAATGGCATTTTAGGTTGCTCAGTGTTTTCAAACCAGGGTCTGCGAGCTCTCCACGAGAATTTTTAAACTCTGTTTCTCATTTAAAAGTTAATCATTTAAAAATTAATACAAGCATATTCTGAACCAAGTCCTGCCACTTAATTTTAATGCCTGGGTTTGCTTTTGTGTTTCTATCAGGTTTGGCACCAATTGGTACAATGAATGAGAAAAGGGAAGAGATGGATATGCCGAGGTACATTCATGGCAAATGAAGATTCAATAACCTCACATCAGTGAGCATTAACATTGATTTCACAGGGGGTTGAACTCAGAAAGGTGGCAGCAATGCAGAGTCATCATGAAGTACCTAGCAGTAAAACTGTACTGCACTCAAAGAACCAACATCACTGCAGCCAGTACCCCATTGCATTACAAGCAGTGACTGCATTTCAGCAAAATAACAACATACATCATATTCAATTAGTGTGGTAAATTTGTATTTTTATTTGGGTTACTGAATTTTAAATCTCATCTGCAAAATCAATTTTAATGGCTATTTGGAATGCAAGGTGTCTATATATAGTTCTATGTTTGAACATACTTAAGTAACCTCATAATAAAAATAATTTAAATCCATTTTAGAGGTTCATCATTAATGCTTTGCATAGGCATCCACATTGCTGGAGTTTGAGAAGCCATGGCATAGTGTTTAAGAGTATAGGATTTAGTGTCAAACAGACCTAGAATGAAATCTTGGGTAATTAATTTCTAGCTGGGTGGCAAAGCGCAAGTTTCCTCATCTGTAAAATGGAGAAATAACAGTAACTTGCTCATAGAGTTCTGATTAAGTAAAATAATGTATGCAGGGAGTCAAGAGCAGCTGGCAGGCAATAAGTGCAAAATAAGCATAAGCTGTAGCTATTATCTTCACTTTTCTTTTCTGATCTGTAAGTCACTGCCCAACATTCTAGAATCAAGAAAGTTTTGAAAGGAAATGGAAAGGAGAAGAAGGATTCAACCAAAAGAAAAAATGGCACGGCTCACTCTTCTACTTTTGACCAAAGTAACCAGTGTTTAAGGTTGAGTGAGCATAACAAGGAGAAAGTCTCACTTTGATTTTCAGCATCACTCTAACACTTGCTTAGCATGTTCTCCAAACAGCAAAGAGTAGACTTTTACCATGCATTTTCAATTTGCACTTATTTCTTTTAAAAATAGATTAATATAAATCTTTAAAAAGTAATTCGATTGTACTATCAAGTGCATAATAGTACAGGTGCTACAAAAACGAAAGGGTTAAAGCAAATGATGAAGATCTGGGAACAAGAGATGACTTCTTATCTCCCTGGACATTTCCTCCATCTAATTCCATGCAAAAGCAGTAAAAATCCACAAGAGGGCGATCCAGAAAAGTGAGTCCACAAGCAATTGCTCTGATTCTGAAAATAAATGCCTATGCATTTATATTTTCTTCCCTCTCCTCCCCAGCCACCCCCTTGACCTCCAGCTTTTCCAGGCAATAAAATTTTTTTTTAAAAATCAAAATGACACTAGTGCTCACCTATGGTGATCTGGCTGACACAACTGTAGTAGCTGCCCGTCGTTGCAGAGGAAAGGTTATAACTTCCGCTGCTCACATCTTTGTCTGTTAAGAAAATAAAAGACAAGAAGGTTAATTATAACTTAGTAGACACCATGACCACAATGTAAATATATGACTGGTGGTAAATAAACCAGCTCTCCTTGTCTATGACACGGGTAGTCTCATACTCATTCATTGGTTCACCCATCAACGTTTAGGGAGAGCCAGGTGCCAGACCCTGGGATGGGCACTTAGAACATATCAATAAACAACCCAGACAGCTACACACAGGCAATTGCAGTTTCATGTCATCATTATTACAATGGGAGAGTGAAGGGTGCTTGGGCAGTTGGGGGCAGGGAGTTAGACAGGAGAGAGGGTGCCTGACCCAGACTATAGACTAAAGAGTATCAGGTAAGGTTTCCTGGAGGAAATTTAACATCCTAATGAAAACCTAAAAGGTGAGTACTATCTGACTGGGCAAAAAGTGGATGAATTGAGGGAAACGACGCAGGCAGGGGAGCTATCATCCCCATCCTCCATCCTCTGGAGGCTGAGAGGCCACAGGCAGCTTCGTGGGTTAGCAGCTGAATGCAGTAAGGGAAGGAGAGATGAGCAGCAGCCAGGTTGCAAAGGGTCTTGTAAACCAAGTTAACAAGTTTGGCTTCTGCCTAGAAAGCAGGATCCTATTTTTGTTTTAGGAAGATCACTTTGTGGCAGTTTCCAGGATAGATTGGAGGACACTGAGATGAGAGTAGAAGGACTTATTTGCGAGGCTGCTGCAGTATTCTGACGAGAAATAGTGGTGGTCAAACCATGGGAGGAGTGGCAGTGGAGACAGAGAGGGGCAGATGCAATGCCCTCAAAAGCTAAAAGTGCAGCACAGGCATCAATTTCCTCATTACCGTGAACAGAAAATGTTCTAGGCAGAGGGGGGCAAAAGAAATCAAAGCCTCACAGGTGCATTGCATATCAGCATTTTCACCCACAACATTTCGTGCACGAGGTAGGTGCCACCCTTACATCTCTGATGGAAAGGCTGAGAATCCAGGTGGCTGAGTGCCGTGCCCAAGGTCACACTGACAGCATGTGGCAGAAGAGAGCTCAAATCTAGATCAGGAGTATTTGAAATTGTTTATGAAACATTGCAGGAACACAAAATTTAAAAACTCCTAGAAGATAACACAGGAAAAACATCTAGATGGCAGTGATGTTTTAGATATAACGCCAAAGACAAGATCCATGAAAAAAATAATGGATACACTGGATTAAAAACTGCTACTCTATGAAAAATAATACAAACAGAATGAGAAGACAGGGCACAGACTGGGAGAAAATATTTGTAAAACACATATCTGATAAAGGATTGTTATATAAAGTATACAAAGAACTCTTAAAACAACAATAAGAAAACAAATAAGCTGACTTAAAAAAATGGGCCAATCACTTTTACAGACACATCACCAAAGATGATACAGATGGCAGATACACACATGAAAAGATGCTCCACGTCAGACACCAGAGAAATGCAAATTAAAACAAACATAAAATACCACTACACATTTATTAGAATGGCCAAAATCTGGAACACTGACAAGACCAAATGCTGGCAACAGGACCTCTATTGCTGGTGAGAATATAAAATGGTACAGCCATTCTAGAAGACAGTTTGGCAATTTATTACAAAACTAAACATACTCTTACCATACCATCCAGCAATCACACCCCTTGGTATTTGGTATTTACCGAAAGAAGCTGAAAACTTACGCCCATCCAAAAACCTACATACAGATGTTTATAGCAGCTTTATTCATAATTGCTATAACTTGGAAGTAACCAAGATGTCCTTCCGTAGAGGAATGGAAAATAAAACTGTGGCATATCCTAGCAGCTTTATTCATAGTTGCCATAACTTTGAAGCAACCAAGATGACCTTCCATAGAGGAATGGAAAATAAAACTGTGGTATATCCAGACAATGGAATATTATTCAACACTAAAATGAAATGAGCTATCAAGTCATGAAAAGACATGGAGGAACCTTAAATGCATAATACTAAGTTAAAGAAACCAATCTGAAAAGGCCAAATTCTTTATGATTCCAACTATGTGACATTCTGGAAAAGGCAAAACTATGGAGACAATAAAAAGATTAGTGGTTGCCAGGGGTCAGAGTGGAGGGAAGGAATAAACAGGAACACCACATAGGATTATTAGGGCAATGAAATTAGTCTGTATGATACTGCAATGGTGGATACAAGTCATTATTAAATTACCCAAACCCATAGGATATACAACAACCAAGAGTGAGCCCTAATATAAACTATGGATTTTGGGTGATTATGACGTGTTGATGTAGGTTTATCAATTGTAACAAATGCACCACTCCAGTGGGAGATATTGATAACAGGGGAGTATATGTGGGGACAGGAGGGTTTGGGAACTCTTCTGTAACTTCCTTTTAATTTTGTTATGAACCTAAAACTGCTGTAAAAAAAATTAACCCAACATAGGGTATAAGTGATTTTAAAATATTACAATAAATACATGTTGTCTAATATAAGCCACTACAGGTTACAAGAGTCATATTAAATAGTTGCAACACTGGTCTAAAGGCAACATTTGAACATTATGTGACAATAAGAAAATTCTGATCTATAATGGTGGAAAGTATAGGTCTGAGGGGAAGAAATAATTATTAGGATTTAGTCAAATGCATCCAAAGAGAAAAGGTGCCTAGAAACGTATCAATTCAGACTTTAATGGGAACACAATGTGGATTGACAGAGAAGATGGCTTTGTAGGTGAATGTTCTTAGCAGGAAAGAACAGCAGGTACCTGGACAGAGAAGCCAGGAAATAGGAGTCATCTTTAAGGGGTTTTCTATAGGTGCCCTTGGTTTGAAAGCAGTTGGGAAGTATTGACAAAAGCAGGTGGCAAGCCAGAGGACAGAGAAACAGTGGTGGCTCTCAGAGGCCAGTGCACATTCACAAACAGAAAGGTAAATGCTAGGAAATATTTTTAAAACTATTTTTAATATGGGAAAACTAATTCTAGCAAGTGTATGTGGCCAACTCTTTCCCTAAGAAACATCTCCAAACCATCTCCAATCTCTAGAATGCTTCCTGAACAGCTGGCCACACCTCCAATAATAGCACTGGGCATGCAAGATTACACTGGTTTACACATCTCCTCAACCATGAGCTTGTCCAGGGAAGACCCACATGTTATCCAATTTGCAATTTCCAGAGTTTAGTGCTGTGGCTGGCATAAGGTAAATGCTCAATGAATGTTCGTTGGTTTTAAAAAAGGAAGGAACAAAATTAAAGAAGGAACAAACAAATAATTAATTCTCCTTCCTATTAATTTCAGAGAGGTTGCTGTGATCAAAGAGAAAGCACTGGGATGAGAGTCAGAAGACCTAAGTTGGAAGCCCAGCTTCGCCACACATAACCTCTTTGAACATGGCCAAGCTGTTTAATTTCCTTAAGTACTGATTCCTCCACCTGCAAATGGTAACAATAGCGCTTATCTCACTCTTGGGGGGCAGGGGAGGAGGTACGGTTTAAAAAAATAAATCAGCTACATGAAATCCATAGTTAGCAAATAATTCTGTATATATTTGTGGAATTTGCTGAATCAATAAAATTCAGACTTAAAACATATCAAACTAAGTACTCTAAAGTTGTCATTCCTCATTCTTTTTAAACCCTTCTCTAGGGCTCTATCCTGATCTATACTTATAAGATTTTGGAAGGAAGAAGACTTTCACAGGACAGGTCAATGGCACCAAAAAATGTATACAATCAGAGAGAGAGAGAGAGATTTATAAGCACAGAAATGACTATGAATGGGGAGGAGAAAAGGAATGAAGAAGAAAAAGCATAATGAGAAATCAGTAATCAACAAAGAAGCAGAATGCTTGAATTAGGAAATGAATGCCTAGGAAGAGGCTATGAACAGCAAAACTATGGCAATTTGAATCAAGCCTGAATGGTAAAACCAGGGCAACAATTTTGGTGGCAGTATTTTGAAAAGACTCCAAGAGCAAAAGTACAAAGAGCCGTGGCAATTGCAAGTGCAAAGTGATGACCTGGAGGAAGGTGTTCTTACCTACTGGAATTAAAACAAAAAGGCTAGATTTTACAGAAGAGCCTGAATATCCATTTAATCCTTTAAGAACCACCTAGAGTTAAATGATAAAATCACGTAACTAGTGGGAAAACTTGAGACTATGAATGAGATTAATGAACATTGTGGGTTCTACAGTCAGTATCCAGATTAAACAGTCTATTCCAACCCCTGGACACATTATTTCTTCTCTATGTGGCTTTGTTTCCTCATATGTAAAATGGGAATAATAAAGGCACCTATATTATAACATTATATGAGCATTCAATTATTTAATACATGAGAAAGTATTTATATAACAGGACCTACCACATAGAACGTGTTCAATTAGTGTTAAACCTTTTTTTTTTTTTTTTTTTTTTTTTTGAGACAGAGTTTTGCCCTTGCTTTTATTGCCCAGGCTGGAGTGCAATTGTGTGATCTCAGCTCACTGCAACCTCCAGCTATATTTTTATTTCATACTTATAAGAAACAGGATATCCATAAGATGGAATCCCAGATAGCAAAGAAAATTAAAGTGAAGCTACACAAAATATTATGAATGAGTCTCACAAGCAAAATATGGAATGAAAGGAGCAAACTGAAAATAATATCTGTGAATCCACTTATAAAAATTTCAACAACAAACACAACTGAATTATATTGTTTATTACTGCATAATGGATGGTAAAACTATAAAGAAAAGCAACAAAATAATTAGCACAAAAGTCAGCGTGGTGGTTCCACTGATGGGGAAGAAGTGAGTTTGCGTTATGAAAGAGTATGGGGCAGGGGTGGGTTCGGGGATGCTGGAAGTGTTCTGTTTCTTAACCGAGGTGGTGGCTACATGGCATTCATTTTATAATTATATATTACATTACACATTTTTCTTCTTCACTTGTCTACATGTATATTATAGTTCACTATAACTTTTTTAAAGAAATAGAGAAGTGCGGAAATTATGGCAGGGCAAACCTAGAATACAAATTCTGTAAAAGTACCTAGGAAAAAGAAAAGGTGGTGGAATTAGACACCATCAGTTACTGAGCACTCACTCTTTGTCAGGCACTATGCTGAACATTTATTATTTCACTTATACCCATTATTTAAGCTTCAAAACAACTCTTTTAAGGTATAACTCTATTATGCAGATGAGGAATTAGGGGCTCAAAAAATTAAAGAATTTGCCCAGAGTCACACTCACAGGAAGTCACAAAGCTGGAATCAGAATCCAGGTTTGTCTTACACTAGAAAAGCAATTGAGAGCAGAGGCAAAGACAGGAGGAGGACAGATTAATATCACAAGTTGGGTCAGGCAGGTTCCTCCTGTATCTGGTGTTACATCTTTGACAGTCAGTTATCTGATGTGCTAAGCATTGAGGCTCCATACAGAACAAGATCTACTGTTTTCAGAGGAATGCTTAGCGAAAAAGTGTGGACAAAAACTACACACATTTTATTTATCTCAAATTATTTGGGGGTGTGTTCATAAACAACACAATCTTATAACAAAAGAAAATAAAGCCCATCTCAACAATTAAACTATCTTACCTTTCATCCTAACCGCCACGAAAAAGAAAACACAGTGCCTATATATGTCTTTCCACTGAATGTGGAATTCTTGTAAATATGTGGGCAACTCTACTGTCAATATAAAATAATAATTTTAATGTCTAATATAGGAGGGTTTAAAAAAAGAATAAAAGTAAAATACTAAATAATAATAGAATACAAGCCAGGAGCTGGGTGCTCAAAGTATTGTTTGGAGGAGAGGTTAACATATTAGAGTTAGTTAAACAAAATATAATGAACAGGTGTAGAATTTGTTAAGTAAGATTGAAGTAAAAGTACAAGGGCAATTATTAAAACAGCAGAAATAGACTACATTTCCAAACCAGTTAGTTGTGTTCAAAGGGGTAAGGATGGGGTAGGGTGGTGAGGAACAGTGGGAGAAGGAATATAACAAAAAAGTTCAACTTTGATAAAGGAAATAAATGAGGGGGAAAATCATAGGAAAAATACAGAGAAAGAACAAAGTAAAATGGTTAAAAATAAGTTCAAATATATATAATAATAACAATACATGTTAATGGTCTAAATTTGCTATTTAAGAGACTATGAGATGGATTTCTAAAAACAACAACCAAAAAAAACTAAATGCTGTTTGTAAGAGAAACATCTAAAACCTAAGGACACAAATGTTGAAAGTATAAAGATGCAGCAAGCAGATACTAACCAAAATAAAGCCAGGGTACCTATATTACTTTTAGGAAAAAGGCTTTAAGACAAAAAGCATTATTAAGGATAAAGGTGGTGAGTAATAATGATGAAAGGTTCAGAGTTCAATTATCCAAGAAGGTATATACAAATGTTAAATCTATATGGCCAGAATAAAATAATCTGAAACCTATGAAGCAAAAATTAACAGAACTACAGGGAATAACAGACAAACCTACCATCAGAAGAATGATTTTAACATACTTAATAACTGATTGCTTGGGCAAGAAAAATTTTAGTAAAAACACTGAAAATTTGAACAGTACAATTAATCTCAATTTAATGGACAGTTATTGAATGCTTCATCTGACAGTCAGGGAATATATATTCTTCTTAAGCCCATGGTGAAGTATTATAAAACTTGACCATACTTTAGACGATAAAGCAAATCTCAACAATTAAAAAATAAATCAATATCATTACAGGCCATGTTTTTCAACCCTAATCTGTGATGATAAAAATCAGAGTAGAAATCCTTTTTAGGGAATGGGCGGGGGGGGGGGGGGGGGTCCCGGGGCAACTATTAAATATTATTATCTGCACTTTTCTGTGTGTGTGTGTGTGTGTATAAATTACCAATTTTTTTCAAAGTTATTTTAATGTTGCACTACTGGCCAAACAGAGAATATAAGCATATTTCTATCAAGCAAAACACAACCAAAAATGTCTAAATTAAAAGAACAGAATTCCAAGTCTAGTTCCTTTAACCAGGGCCACTTTAAACAGTTCACATGCATAAGTCATGGTAGCGTTCACTATATAAGCACCAACTACTGTTCTCTACCACCCTGCTCCTCCGAGTGCAGTCTCTTGAACAGCAGCAGCTGCACCACCTGAGAGTCCATTAGAAATGCAGAATTCCAGGCTCCCCCGAAGCTACTAAATCAGTATTTTCATTTTCACAAGATATCCAAATGATTTGCAGTCTCATTAAACTGAGCAGCACTGATCTACAGCTTAACTTTAAGGCCCATAAGCAAAACTCTCAAGGCCTTAGGAATCAACCAAAGACTTTTTAAGGACCTGTATGATCTGCCCTGCGCTAGGAATGGGAGAATTACGAGCGTAATCAGGAAGGGAGAAACACAAGAAATAGATTAGTTCAGAATATTCATAGACTGAGGCTGAGAAGAGAAATGGCATGCATCGTGTGATTCAAAGAGCTTCTTTTTAAGAAAGACCTGCCCCAAGGCAGAAGGTCCTTAAAAATAAAAAGAAAGGACATTTTTTTTAACTGAAGTTTAACACAGATACAATAAAATGCCCAAATCCCAAGTACACAACTCAGTGAAAATTATCACAAAATGAACACGTCACGTAACTACCATGAGGAGAAGTCCATCTCCAAGTAATTTCAGGTGAGAGGACATTACTTGAGAGAATTACCTGACAATCATAATAGGAAATGCTGAGTGGCTTTCACATCACGAGGTAAATGGCAAGTTAGACTGGGAGCCAAACCCAGGCTGGGTTCTGAGGGGTGACCGCTCAGATTGCTAGAAATACAAGAATGATGGGCTCCTTCCCTTTCTTTTCTATTGAGGCAATGGTACCTGGAGGGTTAAGTCATTTGCTCTTCATCACACAACTAGAAAGTGGGAGAACCAGAACTGATATCCTGACATGAGTCTAGCCCAAGAAGTAAGTAGCATTTACTGAAGCAATTGTTTTAAGTTATTCATCTTCATGTCACCCATTTCACTCTGATTTGGGGAAATTTCACTAATTCTTATAATTGCTTGATTATTGTTTATAAACTATGAAGCTCCAAAGTCCTTATTTTAGGCATAGGCCAGGTTGACAGTTAAGATAGCAATTTCTGGCCGGGCGCGGTGGCTCATGCCTATAATCCCAGCACTTTGGGAGGCCGAGGCGGGTGGATCACAAGGTCAGGAGATTGAGACCATCCTGGCTAACACGGTGAAACACCGTCTCTACCAAAAATACAAAAAATTAGCCGGGCGTGGTGGTGGGCGCCTGTAGTCCCAGCTACTCGGGAGGCTGAGGCAGGAGAATGTTGTGAACCCAGAAGGCGGAGCTTGCAGTGAGCAGAGATCGCGCCACTGCACTCCAGCCTGGGTGACAGAGTGAGACTCCGTCTCAAAAAAAAAAAAAAAAAGATACCAATTTCCCTGAGAAAGACACAGGGACTAGAAGCTGAGGTAAAGCCTTCTCCTGGAATCCACAATCCACAAAGGCTGAGCAAACAAACATCTCACTCACAAGAAAGTAAGGAGAAATTTTACAAAGAAAAGGTTTTCATTAAACCTTTCAAAACATATTACAAGCCTGCTTATATACAGGGACAGATGAAAGCCAAGAACTTACCAAACAGAAGAATGATGCATAACTACTGACTTTGCAAAAATATTCACCATCTGATTCCTTTAATAACTACCTACACTGGTGCACTAGAAATACCATTTAATTTACAAAATATATGTTCATTGTATAGAGTGAGTTATAACTACTTACTGCATCTGATTTTTTAAAAAGCAATCTAAATTGTTTATAAAAGGTTCTAAAGAACCGACTAGTAAGAAAAAAATGTAGTTCACTTGTGTATGTACATGTATACATGTGGGTATTCCTCAGAAATATCAATGTGTTGATTTAGTCCATGTTTGCTGTGTAAGTTAATATTCAAGACCTATTCTTTCCTCCTAGCTGGGTAATCTCTATCTCCTCACCTAACCTCCCTGGGCCTGGACTTTCTTTTTGTTGTGACTGAAATTCATCCATTCAAAAAACATATAGTAGACACAGGCTGGTCCCAGGTAGAAAGTGGTGGCTTGGGAGGTCTCTCCCTAAGGTGCTGAAAAATCAATCAGAGGATATAAAGTGTGTTTCCACTGGAAAGAGCTTTTCCTATGCAAACAGATCTCTTTGTTACTATCATAAAACAAAGACAGTATTGCTGTTTTCATAACGTTTTTTCATTTATTATGTGCCACTTCACTAGAAGACAGGCAGGAGAGATACTAGTTGAAGTAGTAATAGTTCTAGTAGTATTCTCCTCTGCAACCTGCATCAGACCTGAGTGAGACCCAGACTCCCAGAGGGCAAAGCCATCTTTTACTCATCTTGCATCCTCAAACCCTGCTCTCGGCCTAATGCATAGAAGGCACAAGAAATGTTTGCCAAAGCCTCCCGTAAGCTTTCAAATACTTGAATCACCTTTCCTGCATTTTAAATACTGTGTCTGGTGCTCATTATCCCGGCATCCCTTTGATTCCACTTCTAGCAGCAGGCACTGTGACAAAAGCCCTTTCATGAACCCTAATTAGAGAAAAGCCTTTCCTTTCCTACTTACACCTACTTGATTCACTGTTGAAAATCTTATATTCTGTTTTCATTATCTTCAGGAGGTCAAGATTCATGCCTTATTATTACATCGTAAGATCCATGAAACAGGCAAGGTTTTTTTGTTTCTTTGTTGGTTTTTTGTTTGTTTTTGTTTTGCTTCCTGAACCTACAACAGTGCCTGACACACAGTAAGCACTCACAAAGCCTATTTTAAATTGTGTGTTCTAGAAACTTCCTTGGGAGCTGTGGACTGTGTGTCTAGGACTACATTCTAGTAGAAAAATCCACATTGTTACTTATTATGAGCTGAATGTGTCCTCCCAAAATTCATATGTTAAGGCCCTCACTAACCCCCAGTGTGATAGTATTTGGGGATGGGGCATTTGGGACATAATTGGGTTTAGATTTTAGATTTTTAAAAGCACTCTAAATTGTTTATAAAAGGTTCTAGAGAACTGACTAGTAAGAAAAAAAATGTAGTTTACTTGTGTAAACTTGTGTATGTACATGTATACATGAGTGTGTTCCTCAGAAATATCAATGTGTTGATTTAGTCCACGTTTCCCGTGTATTTTACAGGTTTACGAAAAAAGTTAATATTCGAGACCTATTCTTTCCTCCTAGCTGGGTAATCTCTATCTCCTCTATCTTCTTATTCATGAGAATGGGCCCCTGGTGATGGGATTAGTTCCCTTATAAGAGACAGAGATCCCACTCTGTCCCTGAGCACACACCAAGGAAAGGCCACGTGAGCATCTGGCAAGAAGATGACTATCTACAAGCCAGGAAACAGGCCCTCACCATACATTAAATCTGCCACCACCTCCAACAGGGACTTCCAGCCTCCAGAACTATGAGAAATAAATGTCTGTTGTTTAAGCCACCCAGACTTTGGCATTTTGTTATATAGCAGCCCAGAGCAGACTATGACACTGTTACAAAAAAACATAACGTTTTTAAAGGAAAGAATTAAAATGCTGCTTCTCAGAATCAAAAAAATTTTTTAATTTAATTTTACCCCACAAAGAAATTTACAAAATATGAAGGGCTGAAGGTCAAAAAATAATCTGTACATGCTTTGCTGCAGCTTCTTAATCAAAAGGATCCTAATCAATGTTGACCATGAGTGTCTTGGTTGCATAATAACAAGCATGTCAGGTGGTGTAGGGAAAAAACAAGAGAAGTCATTAAAGAGCTCCTTGGATTTATCTAGTAGGTAAAGCATAAGTCCCAGCCAGCTAGCATGTACCTGATCTCACCATGTAGTCTGGATGCTTTTATTCTTTTGCTTGTTTGTCTTTTCTGAAGGGTAAAAGTTATTATGCTTATTATTTGCAATAGGAAAAAGGAGTTTTTAAAACTTCCGCATGGTGTACTGCCCCCTACTATACTCCATTCACTCCCTCAGTCACACACCCAAGTACTGGTCACCTACTATGTGCCAGGCACTGTGCGAGGCACAAGGAACACAAAGATAAAATAGCTGGTCCTTGTCATCTGAGTTTTACAACCCACAGAGGGGATTACTCACCGCAATACAAAATTAGAACCTGCTATGGAAAGGGCTTACCCTAAGAAGTCCCAGAGGAAGCACCAAGTCAGACAGAGAATGTCAAGGGGAAAAGAGAGGGGGCCTTGTAAAGAAGGAGGGAGTTGTTCAGAGCATGCATCAAGGTCCAGAAACCTGAGAAGGCCTCAAACAACCTCCCGCCCAGAGGGTGGGATGCTAGGGTCAAAGGCAACAAGAGAGAAGGGCAGGAAGTTCAATTTTTAGCCCTACACAGAGAAGAGCCACTGAAGAATTTTAAACAAGGAACAACAGGATCAGATTTGCAAGTGTAATTCAAAGAAGCCAGGACTAGAAGCAGAGGAACCAGTTGGGAGGCCACTGTTGCAGCCAAAGTGGGCAATGATGGTGGCCTGGACTAGCATAAGAGCAGTAGGCAGGGCAAAGAGAAAGCAAAGTTGAAAGATGTTAAGGAAAAAGGACCAACAGGACTTGGTGATTGAGAGTATACTGGCTAGGAGCAGGAGTTGATAATAATACCTAATGCTTACTGAGTACTACATACTGCTCCTGCGCACTTGACAGTACTATTGCATTTTAACTTCTTAGTGACCTCATTTTACAGATGAGAAAACTGAGACACAGAAGGTGAATTAATTTGCTCAAGGTCAGGTCAGGCGTGGTGGCTCACACCTGTAATTCCAGCAGGGATTTGAGAGGCCAAGGCAGGAGGATCACCTAGGAAAGACCAGCCTAGGAAACATATCAAGACCCTGTCTCTACTTAAAAAAAAAAAAAAAAAATTAAAAGTTAGCCTGGCATGGTGACCCACACCTGTGGTCACAGCTACTATGGAGGCTGATGAAGGAAGACTGCTTGAGCCAGGGAGGTAGAGGCTGCAATGAGCCAGGATCATGCCACTGCACTCCAGCCTGGGCAACAGAGTGAGACATTGTCTCAAACAAACAAACAAACAAACAAAAATTTACTCAAGGTCACTGTTAGTATGTGCTGGTAATGGAGGACTCCACAATGACTTCCAGGATTCCAGGGTGACTGGGTAGAGCATGCTGGCCCCTTTCAACCTCTAGCCACTCTGTTTCAGATGTCATGTTCCACCTACCAGCACCATGCTACTAGTGGCTGCCTTCACACCCCTGACATTTCTCCCCTTCATCTTTGTTCATGTTGCTGTTGCTCCCTGGAATGACCTCCTTCTCCCAGTTGGCCTTCTCCCAATCTCCTCCTCCAGGAAACTGTTTTGGCCCATCCCTTACCCTACCCAGCCCTTCCTTACAACACTGCATTATAATTCTCCATTTAGGAGTCTGTCTCCTCCAGCTGACTCTGCCATCTGTCACAGAAACAGCGGGAGATCTTATTCGTTCTAGTAACCCTGGGTTAAGGCTGGAGCCTGGAACATAGTTAGAGCTCAGTAGTTGGAGATACTCTATAGGAAACAGGGACAGGAGAGGAAGATGGGGGTTGTTTTGGACACATTGAGTTTGTGATGCTAACACAAAGAGAGAAGAGCATACAGATAGTCTGGCAGCTAACTATACAAGCATAGCACATGCAAGAAAGAAGTTCTAACTGGTGATTTCTATGTGGGAGTCACCTGAATAAAGATGAAGTCATGGGAGGGGAAATGATGTCCTAGGCTCTCATGTCTTCTCACCCCATTTGATTCCCACATTCCACAGTTAGGCTTAGCTCTCATTACACTCCCTAAATAAGTTCCTTAACCTATCTGTGCCTCAACTTCTTCAAATGAATATAGAGCTGACTTTGGATCAATGTCTTAAAAGTTGCTGTGAAGATTAACTGAGCTAATTCACATAAAGTGCCATTATTATTATCTTCATGTCCAGGCACACCCCACACTTCTACTTACAACTCTGAAAACTTTCTTGCTCCAGTTTACAGGTCTCCCACTACGAGACTGACTCTGCACATGGGGTCATTGTTTAGCATCTGGGAGGTATCTAACCAATGTCATCCAAATGGTTGAGACTCAAATTATTTAAAAGTTTGAGAGAACCCAGGCAAACATCAGCATTAGCAGAAGGAGTCCACACACAAAAAATCAAGAGGTAGGAGGAAAATGAGGGGAGAGGAGCTATATAACAACACCGGCTCAGACTGCACTGTCTTCCTGTCTTCTGCTTGCTCTCTCTGCTCTAGCCACAATGACCTTCTAGCTAGCCTTGAACATGACAGGCTCATTCCTGACTCAGGGCCTTTGCACTTACTGTTCACATTGCCAAGAATCCTCTTTCCCCATGTAATGGAATGCCTCATTCCTTTTCTTCATTTAGTTCTCTGCTCAAGTATCTCCTCAGAGAGGGCTTCCCTATCTGAAACAGCCATCACTGTGCTCTATCAGCTCTTTCAGCTCCTTATTAAGCCTCATCACGGCTGACAGGTCCAGGCCAGGCCTGTGAGTCTAACCACAATGCCCTTCCTGGTTCAGGTGGGGACACAGCCTCTGTGCCTTCCTTTGCATGGCCAAGAACAATTAAAGTCCCAGTCATTTCTCTCTAAAAAATACTTGTCTCCCATCCTTAGTCTCATGCGCATGGTTATTTAATGAGTTAAAGTGGTTAAGAACCTAAACCATTTAAAGGACAAGAAAATAAATGTCAGTGGTGAGTATAAAGGGTTGAGGCCTTAAAAACCCGGAATTCTAAAAATAACATCATTCATTGAACATATTTTTACCGGTGGGGATTACAGTTACTGATTACCCTAATCTCATTTCTCATTTCTAGAATGTGAGTCTAGATGGTGGCCTGAAAGTAAAAATTCATACTAAAATGCGGAAAGAGCAAGCTCAAAATACAAAAAGAGCAGGATCAAAATGCAGAAAGAACAGGATCAGAAATGCATATTAGAAGGGAAGCTAATGAGGATTACTAGAGGCTGCTGCTAATGAAATGCCTACATAAGCCAAATTTCTCTCTCATCTTGTGAACCTAAAACACATGGTCTACAGTGTAACTGTTCATTCTCTTGGCAGCCCCTGTGCTAAAGATAAGAATAAAGCATTTATTAAATCAGTCAATTAAATACAAAAATTGAAACCTATAAATTCCAGGCAAAAAGTTTAGATCATCCCCCATCATGATGCCTAAACCCAAATCCAACAGAATTGGCAGGGGACATTTTTTACAAGGAATTCAATTGTCAAAGAGAAGATTTGCGGACGGTTCCAGGGCTGGGCCAAGCTCTCATCAGATAATGATCTCAATAGTATCCAGTGGGTGAAGAATGTATTAAATGTGCTCAATGTTTTTCTCCTTAACTTGTTCACTAGGTTGAAAACCCTGATGGACTAATTTATTCTGTCATGGTTTAGCTCACACTGCTACAGATGTAAGAATTAATGTGGATTTTGTGGCCAAGTATATGCATCATTTTAGGGATGGATGCAGGAGGAGAATGTGTCAAGCAGAAATTCTAATTGATATTTTTATTGAAATATGCTTCAGTTCTCTTTAAGGGTCTAATGAGAAACCTGTGTAATTCTTAATCACCAAAAACAAAGATCTGCCACCTTTTTCCTTTAATTACTGAAATATACTTCTTTTCAAAATGATTTCACTTTTTCTGACTTCATTTTCTCCACCTGGGTGCTCAATTAAGCTTTTAAAGCTTCTAGAAACGTACAGAACTGATCATTATGTAAACCTATTACTGACAGTATCCATGGGGCAGCATACAAAATCTAAAATGATGTAAAAAAACAGAAGTTAGATCCCTCTGATAGGAAAAGGTGTAAAAATAGATGTTTTGCCAATGAATATGCCTAAAATGCCATCAGCATATTGAATTATCCCCAGATGGTAACCCAGGAACCACAATGTTGAGTGTTAAATGTGCGTGCAGGTAAGAACAACTTAAATCCCAGCAAAAATGTTCTGAGCACGGGGGAAGGGGGTTGGAGGAAAGAAAAAATAGGCCACCAGACTGAAATTTGTAATCTGCTCACAATTTGTTACTGGTTCCCAGGCATCAATTGCAAACCCTCTGAGCCACCTAAATGATCATTTTAAACAATTTAAATCCAGAGAAAGAGACTGACCCTGTTAACCTTGGTAAAATGAGCAGGGGACATCACTGGCCTAGAGAATGAAGATTCCACACCAAAGAATAGCAATTTCCGTCCCACCCATCCCAGGCTTTGAGATGTCCCTGCAGAACATTCCCCATCAATTGCTCACAGCTTTCCCCTTTAAAATGCCAAATCTAGATCTTATCGCAACAACTGACTGCAAGTAAGAGGAAGGGAGGGAGGTCTACTTGAGTTTCTGCTTCCTATAACCAAGTCTCAGCAGTATTTCTGATAAAGGGCTAAAGAGAATTGCTTTATCCACACAAGCAAGAACGTTGATAAGAAGCCTTGCTGGCTTCCCCAGCGCGCTAGGATTTCTAGCTGAGCCTGAAACCTTCACACAGTGATTTTGTTTTCCTTCAGAACCATGCAATACCACACATGTATATATGTATATGTCTATTCATATATATTTATTTAACAAAACAATGGGCAGGGGAACGATGAATGCCTTCCTTTTTCATAAACTTTTATTTCCAAACTGATTTCTTTGTTTGCATTAAAAACATGTTACAGTGCATATTATTTTAACTCCACAGCATCTGTCAGAGAGATGTTCTCATCTCTCTGATTTACAGACGGAGAAATGCAGAGGCTGAAAAGTTTAAATAACTTGCCCAAGGTCAGTCAGGGACAAGATAAGCGCTGGCTGAACGCACATCTCCCAACTCCAAGCCTCACCCCGCTAGAGGAGGACTTAACACCCGCGTCCCTTCCCCTGAGTGGTCGGAAGCGAGGGGAATGTTTGTGGAGTCCCGAAGCTCCCAGATCCTCCCAAATTTTGAAGCGTTTTTCCCGCAGACACCCGGTTCCCGGGTTACCCGCGGCCCGAAACCCCGCGGAACATCGGCCCCTCAGGAGCGGCGCGCACGGCCGCCGTCTCCCTCCCTTCCAGACCCCTCCGCAGAGGCGAACCCCGAAGTTTCCCCGGGTGTTTCGACGGCTCCCTGGGCCCCTCCCTTCCGCCCCGCCGCCCCAGGAACCCGCGACGGCCCCAGTTACCGTATGCGGTGAGGGAGGCCATCCTGGCCCGCGTCCTGCCCAGACTGGCCAGGGCGTCGGCTAGAGCGGCCCCCTGCGCGCTGCGCCCCTGGACGGCCCGGCCCGGCGAGTGCATGCGCTTGGCTCCAGCGGCGCCCGGGCGCTCCGCGGCTGAGCACGCCCAGTCAGCGCGCCGCGCTCGCCCCTAGAGCTGCCGGCGCGCAGGGGCCCCCGGCCGGGCTGCGCTGCGAGAGCGGCGGGAGAGAGGGCGTAGACCGGCAGCCGCGCTCCGGGTCCCAGCGGGGATTGAACCAGCCGCGGAGGACGCGCGACCGGGAGAGGGGAGGGGCGAAGCTGGAGGTGGGAGGTGCCCGGCAGAGGCGCGCCGCGGATTTGGCCCAGCGCCGTCGGCGTCGGGCGGGATCCCCCGTGGGTTCACGCCAAAAGGGGTGGCAGGGATGTCGTGGCAAGGGTCGGGGAGTCCCAGGCGCGCCACAGCCTCTCGGGACGGTCTCCTTTCCTAGGGAAGTTCCACTGGAGAGCGCGCCGGGGGACACATGGGGTGGGTCTGGCCGCCCGTGACTCTGGGCGCGATTCCCAGCCCAGGGGACAGTCTGGAGAAGGCTTTGCCTGTGAGACCAAAGCACAGGGGAGAGTAGCAACCTTCTGCGCACTTCTATTAGTGAAGTCGGTGACTACTAAGTACCGAACTCTGACCCCAACAGTTCAGACCTGTCCTAGTACATCATCTTATCATCTCTAT
Organism: Pan paniscus; assembly: GCF_029289425.2. Classification (NCBI taxonomy): domain Eukaryota; kingdom Metazoa; phylum Chordata; class Mammalia; order Primates; family Hominidae; genus Pan; species Pan paniscus. The sequence continues at coordinate 108,780,192 of NC_073259.2, read as the reverse complement.
TTGTGCTTCTGTCTTACCACGAGGCGCTCACCGGTGTCCTATTCCTGCCCAGCATCTGATGAGGGCGCGAGCTCACACAAGGTTGAGTGATGGAATGTCCAAGCTGGTCTCAGCCCGCCTTCCCTATTGTGCTGGGTCTCCGTCTAGAATCAGCTGGCTGAGGAGAGGGAAAGGAGTGGAAGAGCGAGAACGAGACCCAATAAGTCGGTGGCACCCATTGCGGGATGAAGCAGGGGAAAGAGGAAGGCCGCCCAACGCCTCCTCGGGTCAGGTGCAACCCCGACCCCGTCCCTTGCCGCGAGGCTTTGCCATTCCCAAGTGTAAAGTTGAGACCACACCAAAAGGAAGGCCCAGAGGCCTCCTGGCTCGGGGTCGAAGGTCGTGATCACCAGGCCTTGTAAAACGCCCGCGCGGGAGGAATTGGGGAGCGATGGTGTCAAGGCATTAACTGCATTTGGGGTTGCGCCTACTCGGGTGGAGGCACCGAGGGCAAATAAATCTGGCGGAGACAAAACCCGGCGTTTGTCTGGGAAGCTTCCCGCGCTCTCCAGCTCTCCAGCCGTCAGAGTTGGGCGCTTCTAACCTCCGCGTCCGCCTGCCTCCCCACTCTTCGGTGAGGGCAGCCAGGCGGCGGCGGGTGACCGGTGGACGAGGCTCTAGGATGTAGTGTCGGGGCCCACACTTACCCATGTGAGCGCAAGGCTGAGACTGCGGCCGATCGGAGGAGCCAGCCCCTAAGGAGGGCCAGGTCTGCCCAGGATAATGGGAGCGTGGGATCTGGTCCTTTATTGGCCCTCGGTCAGCCAGCCAGCAGCCGGGTGACCCTTGGTTAAGACACCGTCTCTAAGGTTCCATTTCCCCATCTGTAAAATGGAGCTAAGCATTGCAGCTGTGCTCACCTCGCAGGGCGGTTGCAGGGATCTGGTGGGACAGGGACACTATCAGAACTGAGGCTCTGTCTTGGTGGCTGCTCCCTGCCTTGACCTTGCCCCTTGAGGGCCCCACTGGCCTCTCCCGCAGGTTTTTTCAGCCTCACACTCTACCCAACCCCAGGCTGAAATTGCAACCGCCCACTCTTGAGCCTAAAGTGACTGGGAAACCTGCTCTCAGCTCCTGCTCTCAGCTCCTGCTCTCACCTAGCCTGGGGGCCGATGCAGGCCAGGCTTGCCTTCCCCAAGCCCTCCAAGCCTCCCCCAGACCTGGGCAGCGCCTCTGTTCTCCCTTCACCATCCCCACACCTCAGCAGCCCTGTCTGGGCACTCGTCTTAAAGTCTGTTCCACCTCTTGTGCCCCTTCCTAAGCCTGGAGATGCTTCCCCAGTCTCCTCTATGCCCGCGCTGGGCCCCAAGGCCGTTTGTAACTTATCTTCTGACATCCAGCGCTTTCTCCTCCATTTACCATCGCTGCCGCTCAGATGGAGTCATGAGGAAAGGCCATCATAATGAGTTACGAATTGCACTTTAATTCTTCTTGGCAGTTCTTTCTAATTAGCAGGAACCAAAAAGTAGCATTTAATTAATTAACCTCTCTTAAGGCTACCTGAACTTGTCCCCACGTAACACCATTACAAGTCCTTGAGATATTCAGTGCCACAGTAGAATTAAGACTGAGGGGACCTGCCTGTAGTCCCAGCTACTCGGGAGGCTGAGGCAGGAGAATGGCATCAACCCGGGAGGCGGAGCTTGCAGTGAGCCAAGATCGCCCCACTGCACTCCAGCCTGGGCAACAGAGCGAGACTCCGTCTCAAAAAAAATAAATAAATAAAAGACCGAGGGGACCTGGCCTCTTTGGGAGGAATTGACGGACAAATAAACCTCCTGCCTTCATGGGTTTAAGAGCCTTCCAGTTGTTCTCAGCATCTGTGTTGTCAGGTGGTAATGAGATCTTTAAGCCGCTACCTGTGTCCTGGTCTGCAGTGGGAAGGGGTGGTCTCCACCTACCTCACATTCTTGAGGGGGACAAAGGTTAAGGAAGAATTATGACACCAGTGATGAAATACAGGGTGTTACAGAAACTCCAGGAGGAACAAGTGGTTCTGTCTTAGCAGGATTCACACACGACTTAACTAAGGCAGTGACATTTGAAAGATGAGGTCCAGGATTTGTGATTTTGCCAATAAAATTTCATAAAGACAAGCTTGTCATTCAAATTTCCTTATGTTTTATTCATTCTCCATGTTTTCAGGAGTAAAATATGAACTGCCACAACTTTGATGAAAGCTGTGTTCTAAATCTTCCCAAGAAAACACTTTTTTTCAGATGATAGATTGAGAGAAACTAGTTCTTCTTCCCTTTTCAGCATGTTCTGAACTTAAACTGACTTTTATTAACTGCCTTAAACATTGCATTGTATTGATGGTAGAAGAGGTTGACTGTCTGCAGTTAACATTTTTAATAATTCATTTCAATTTTGTGGCTTAGTAACTATTCTGCAAATACTCATTTTTAAATATATCTGAAAAGTATTTTAGTTTCCAATTGCCCACAATCAACTTGATGTAGAATTTGATCCATTATTGAAAGTTTACTTAAACATTTTAAAATATTGCTGCTGTTGGACTCTATATTCCCATAAGTTTTAATATCTTTATTATAACACTTATCACGTCATACTGTAATTTATTTATTTATCCATTTATTTCCCCCTCCCCTGGAAAGCAGGAACCATGTCTTATATTTCAGGCTATCCCAACACCTAGCACAGTACTTAGCCCACCTTGGGTACTCTATAAAACATTAATTGCATGAAGCAATGTATGGGAGGAAAAAATATTTGATTATAGGGGTTAGGAAGGGATCATTGCTTAGGAAGCCTGAATTGGGGTGAGTTTTATTCTGTAGAATAAAAGCATCTTCCTCACTAAGGGAAGACTATTGCATGGAAATCATTTTACAAAACACTTTGGCTGGGGCCAGAGACTATGTCAGAATTGCAATGTCTACTCTGACAAAACATCAAAAAAGGGGTTCTTATCCTGAAAACTCTTACCCTGATCCATGAAACTCTCCCTGAACTAGAGGGTTGGGGAGAGGGCCCATGAATGGGCTTCCTGAGGTTCGTAAGTCACCTGAAAATTACATTTGAAATAGGTATATATATGCAGATATATATACATCTATCAAAACATCTATATATACACACCTATTTTGGTTTTCTCAAGTGCATCAGGGCCAGCCAGTTGGAACAAACTGCAGAAGAAGTAAACATGAACAGCAAGTTCTTACCTCAAGGAAGAGAACGGATTATTCTGGCTTCCTGGTCTCCATTTCTCAAGTTTTGTGAAAATCTCTCTTCAATTTACAACAGAAAACACTTTTACCTGTAAGATGGGTTTGGAGACTGATTCATGAATTCTGTCCTTGTACGAAAAGCCTTTTGTAATGATAATTATACTCATGACAATTTGACCCAATTTAAAATTGAATATATATATATAATTTTTTTTCTGAGAAGAGGATTCATAGTGTGATGACTAGTTTCTGTGACACAGACCATGGGATTCCCAGATATCTGATTAAACATTATTTCTGAGTGCATCTTTAAGGGTGTTTCCAGAAGAGATGAGCATTCGAATTGGCAGACTGAGTAAAGTAGGTGGCCTTCTCCAATGTGGGTAGGCATCATCCCATCTGTTCAGGGCCTCATACAACAAAAAGACAGAGGAAGATTGAATTCTCCCCCTCTCTCTCTCTCTCCGACTGTTGAGCTGGGACATGGATCTTTTCCTGAAGCCCTCAATGCTCCTTGTGCTAAGGACTTCAGACTTTTACTGGAATCTGTAACATTGGCCCAGTGGCTCTCAGGACCTCGAACTACACTGGCTTTCCTGGGTCTTCAGCTTGCAGATGGCAGATCATGGAACTTCTTGGCCTCCATAATCACATGAGCCAATATATTATAATAAATCTCTTTGTGTGAGATTTTGTGTGTGTGCATGTATATGTATCCAGCATCCATTAGCTATATACATACACATATGTATATAGCTATATATACATATATACATGCACACACACAAAATATATATGCATATATACATATACATGCACACACGAAATCTCACACAGAGATTTATTATATACATGTGCACACACAAAATCTCACACAAAGAGATTTATTATATATGTGTATATATACATATGCATATCCCACTGGCTCTGTTATATATATAAATATTCTATTAGTGCTGTTTCTCTGGAAAACTTAGACTAATATACACAGCTTTCAGCAGATTTTTAGTAGTAAGCCTGACCCAATAGAGATAAAAAATATAATGAGATAGCAAGTATTTTGCATCTGAAATGCACCGGTAAGGAAAACTAATTATAATGATGGAGTATTATAGCTAAATATTATATCCTTTTGTTATAACAATAATAGCCCCCTTGGATCCATGCTATAATTTGCTATATCTGAAGAAAAAGATAAAATAAAATTACAACCTTTGCTTTTTAAAATCCCAAAGTTAAATGCATTTAAATTATATGAAGCAGTTAGCCCCTCTCAGTTAGAGTTCTCAAAATGGAAATGTCCTAAAATCCTCAATTAAACTATTGCTCTATTTAAAAAAAATAAGATGTCAAAGAAGCGGATACAACAAGTTTATATTTTGAGACTTTAAGTGTTTTTGTAACATATGCTCATCAAATTTCCCAGATTTATAACAATGAAAGTAGCTACAGTTTATTGTGTACAATATAAAACTTAGAAGTCATATATATATGCTTTCGTTACACACCTATTTCATAAACACACACACTAATGAAATTAACACTATTGTTACCACTATTGGCAGACATGAAAACTGAGGGATAGCATGGTTAATTAACCACTAGTAATGGATAGATCCAGGATTTGTAACTGGACTCCATGGCCCACGTTTCCTAGTCTTGTTGAGTATACATAAACCATCCGATTGTTTTGCCTTCTAAATCTTCCTTTTATTTAAAATATCAGTTTAGACAATTTTCTTTAAAAATGAAGAGGTAGGCCAGGCCTATTGCCTCACACTTGTAATCACAGCACTTTGGGAGGCCGAGGTGGGTGGATCACCTGAGGTCAGGAGTTCAAGACCAGCCTGACCAACATAATGAAACCCCGTCTCTACTAAAAATACAAAAATTAGCTGGGCATGGTGGCAGGCACCTGTAATCCCAGCTACTCAGGAGGTTGAGGCAGGAGAATTGCTTGAACCCAGGAGGCGGAGGTTGCAGTGAGCCAATACCATGCCACTGCACTCCAGTCTGGGTGACAGAGCGAGACTCTCAGGAAAAAAAAAAAAAAAAAAGATAAATTGTACTGAAAGGAAGTAAGGTGCACTGGTAAAGAAAAGGCTAAATAGCCAGGCACGGTGGCTCATGCTTGTAATCCCAGCACTTTGGGAGGCCAAGGCGGGTGGATCATGAGGTCAGGAGATTGAGACCATCCTGGCTAACACGGTGAAACCACATCTCTACTAAAAAAAAATACAAAAAATTAGCCGGGCATGGTGGTGGGCGCCTGTAATACCAGCTACTCAGGAGGCTGAGGCAGGAGAATGGCGTGAACCCGGGAGGCGGAGCTTGCAGTGAGCCAAGAGCGTGCCACTGCACTCCAGACTGGATGACAGAGCAAGACTCCATCTCAAAAAAAAAAGAAAGAAAGAAAAGGCTAAATAAGATATTCCCAAGTACGTCAGGGTCAACCAGTTGGAACAAACTGCAGAAAAAGTAAACATGAACAGCAAGGTCTTACCTCAAGGAAGAGAACAGATTATTCTGGCTTCTTGGTCTCCATTTCTCAAGTGTCATGAAAATCTCTCTTCAATTTACAACAAAAAACACTTTTACCTGTGAGATAGATTTGGAGACTAATTCATGAATTCTGTCCTTGTATGAAAAGCCTTTTGTAACACTGATTGTACTCATGACAATTTAACCAAATTTAAAATGGAATTTTTTTTCCTTCAACTTTTATCTTAAGTTCAGGAGTACATGCGCAGGATGTGCAGGTTTGTAACATAAGGTAAACATGTGCCATGGTGGTTTGCTGCACAGATCAACCCATCACCTAGGTGTTAAGCCCAGCATCCATTAGCATTATTCCTGATGCTCTCCCTCCCCCTCCCCCACCAACAGGCCCCAGTGTGTGTTGTTCCCCACCATATGTCCATGTGTTCTCATCATTCAGCTCCCATGCAGTGTTTGGTTTTCTGTCCCTGTGTTAGTTTGCTGATGATAATGGCTTCCAACTCCATCCATGTCCCTGCAAAGGACATGATCTCATTCCTTTTTATGGCTGCACGGTATTCCATGGTGTATATGTACCACATTTTCTCCATCCAGTCTATCGTGAAGAGGCATTTAAGTTGATTCCACATCTTTGCTATTGTGAATAGTGTTACAATGAACACACGAGTGCATGTATCTTTATAATAGAATGATGTATATTCCTTTGGGTATATAACCAGTAATGGGATTGCTGGGTTAAATGGTATTTCAACAGATGCTGGTGAGGTTGCGGAGAAAAAGGAACACTTTTACACAGTTGGGAGGAGTGTAAATTAGTTCAACCATTGTGGAAGACAGTGCGGCAATTCCTCAAAGACCTAAAATGGAATTTAAAATAGATAAAGTAGAATTTGCTTTTGAGGAACATGCCCTGCATTGAGTCTCATGCATTAATATGGAGAAAATTTGTTATAAGATCCAATCTTATTTACCATATTAAATGTGCTTTATTGTATTATGTTTTATAAACAATGTATGTTTTTTTCCTGAAAACAGACACTTATATCTCATCCTCAAATTCTGGGTGTTGCAATGGGAAATGTCATCTTGAATTCCCATGTGTTGTGGGAGAAACCCAGTGGGAGGTAATTGAATCATGGGGGGGGAAGTCTTTCCCTGCTGTTCTTGTGATAGTGAATTAATCTCACAAGATCTGATGTTTTTATAAAGAGGAGTTCCCCTGCACAAGTTCTCTCCCTTTTTGCCGGATGCCATCCATGTGAGACGTGACTTGTTCCTCCTTGCCTTCTGCCATGATTATGAGGCCTCCCCAGCCATGTGGAACTGTAAGTTCATTAAACCTCTTTCTTTTGTAAATTGCCCAGTCTTCGGTATGTCTTTATCAGCAGTGTGAAAATGGACTAATACAATACCTCTAAATAGCTTTTGAGTCATGGAACAAATACAAAAAAATAGAAAATATTTTGAACACAATAAAAATTTTAAAAACATCATTATCAAAATGTGTATGGTGTAGCTAAATCAGCACTTGGAGGGAAATTTATAGGTTCCATTACTTATATTAGAAAATAAGAAAGATCTCAAATCAATGCTCTAAGTTTCCACCCTAAGATACCACAAAAATAAGAATAAATTAAACCCATAGCAAGTAAAAGACAGGAAACAATAAAGATAACAGTAGAAACCAAAGAAATAGAAACTACAAAAGCAAAAAAGACAATCAATAAAACCAAAACCGATTTCTTGGAAAAGATTAATACAGCTGAAAATATGTAGCTAAACTGATCAAGAAGAAATGGAAGAAGACAATTACCAATATTAGGAATGAAAGATGAACATTATTATACACCTTACAGACATTAAAAGGATAATTAAGGGAACATTATGATAAGTTCATACCAATAAATTTGACAACATAAATGAAATGGACAAATTCCTTCAGAGACACAAATTATTAAAACTGAACAAAAATTAATTCTATTTTTATATATCAACAATAATTTTTTAAAGTTCCATTTGTAATAACATAAATACTTAAAAATGCATTTAATGAAAGTTGTGTCAAGTATGTATTCTTAAAACTAGAAAACATTGCTGAAAGAAACTAAAGAAGGCTTAAATGGAAGGATAGACTATGGATAGACTCAGTATTGTTGAGATGTCACTTATCCCCAAATTGAATTGTAGATTTATGTAATCCACCATTACATATGAAAATCCAGCAGGCCTTTTTGTAGAAATTAACATGCTAATCCTAAAATGTATATAGAAATGCAAAGGACCCAGAATAACCAAAACAATTTTACAAGACAAAAACCCATCTTGGAAGATTTACACTACCTGATTGAAGATGCTAAAACTACAGAATCAAGAGTGTGGTATTGGCATAAGCTTAGACATATAGATCAATGGGACATAATAGAATATCCAGAAATAGGCCCACACTTATACATTCAATTGATTTTCAGCAAAGATGGCAAGGCAATTCAACTGGGAAGGGATTGTCTTGTCAATAAGTGTTGCTGGAACGGTTGGACACCCGTATGAAGAAAGAAAGAATGAAAGAACAGAAGGAAAGAAAGTAAGGAGGGAAGAAGGGAGGAAGAGAGGAAGGGAGGAAGGAAGGAAGGAAGGGAGGAAGGGAGGAAGGAAGGGAGGAAGGGAGGAGGGAGGGAAGGCAGGCAGGCCTTACCTTTATACATACCATATACAAAATTTAATTTGAAATGAATCACAGCCTTAAATGTAAGACCAAAAACCATAACATCTCTGGTAAACAGCATAGGAGAAAATCTTTCTGATCTTGGGGTTCGTAAAAATTTCTAAAATTAAACATAAAAATTATGAATCATATAAGATATCGATAAATTAGACTTTATCAAAATTATAAAATTTGCTATTCAAAAGACACTATTTAGGAAATGAAAAACCAAACCCCAGACTGCAAGAAAGTAAATATTTGTAACACTTATATCTACTGAGGACTTGTATATATAAAGAATTGTCACAACTCAATAACAAGGCAAATAACTCCCTACTCGTCACCAAATGGGCAAAATATTTGAACAGACTTTTTCCAAAAGAAAATTGCAAATGGTCAATAAGTACATGAAAAGATGCTCAGCTTCTTCCTAGCTCTTCCCTGATGCCTACAATATTCAGCACTGGACTCAATTCTGGGGTCTAAAGACAGTGTCTTTCAAGTCTCCCTATTCATTTTAAGCATTTGAGAAATACTCCTTGAGTACCTACTTACAGGCACATTAAACTATCACAAAATTAGTATGTTTTAAAGAGAGCTAGAGAAAGTGTAAAAGGAGAACTACCAGAGCATGGTTGTAACTGGTAGCACTCTCTTGCTGGCAAGTGTATCAGTTAGCTTTTGCTGTATAACAGCCTCAAATCTTACTGATTTAAAACAGCAATCATTTATTTGTCTCATGATAGTGCTGGGATGTATTCCTGGTGTGAACAAGGTTTGGCTGATCTCTACTGGGCTTTTTCATGTATCTGTGGTCAATTAGTGAATTGGCTGGAGCTGACTAATCCAGGATGGGCCATCTGGAACAATTCTCCTTTGCTCCATTTTATCTCACATTATCCAGCAAGGTGACCTGGGCTTCTTTACATGGCAGCAGTGATGAGGGGTCCAAAGAGTGTCAAGAGAGAACAAGCCCCACTGTGCACATACTTTTCAAGACCCTTCTGTGTCATGTTGTGGGCACCTCTTTGTCCAAAACAAATCATATAAATAGGTCCAGAATCTGAGTGGAAAGACCCTCAAAATTATACAGCAAGTGGATATGAATACATGGAGGGGAAAACCTAGCAGCTATTTTTGAAATCTACCACTACAGGTAACACATCCCAGATCAAACCAGGTTAAGTAAAAGGAGAAATTATGGTTCGGGTTATTGAAAATTCCAGGGATCCACCAGTGGCTAAATCCAGGGTCTCAAATACTATCAGCAGAACTCATCTCATTCTCACCACTGCTGGGCTCTCCTTCTGCACTGGCAGCATTCCTGGAAGGCGCTCACTTTGGTCATATACTGACCTTCAGCAGATGTGGATTTTTCATCTTATTCTCTCAGCAACCTTAACAGAGAAAAAGAAGTGGGTTTTCCCCCCTTTCCAGTGCAAGTCCTAAGACTGAGTCTTCCTGGACCAACTTAAGTAATGTACCCATCCCTGAACCTACCTCTGTGACTGGTAAAATAGAATAAATTGATTGTTAAGGCCTTCGTTATACGCCTGTCCTTAGTGGTTGAAGGATGGGAGAAATCCCCTATAAATCATATGGACTGAGATAAGAAGAGGTGAATTCCCCAAGAAGGAGCACTGGATCATGAACTATCAAAACAATGGATGTCCTGGGCTATAAAAATGTCCTGGCAAAGAAGATATTGTTGATGTGATAAGACGATTGGTAAGATGCTACTGTCGCTACTGTTGTTAACCTCTTATCACTCACTGCTAGTCATCATGAATTTGCTTTTGGCCAGGCAGTAAGCACTTTATGAACTTTGTGTCATATGACTCTGGATCAAGAAAAGCCAAATTTGGATCTGAAGTATGCTTCATCGTGGACTCTGAGTGTGAAGTGGTGGTGAAATGGAGTTATTGGATTGTCTCCTTGGGGAAGGCAAAAATGGATTCTGTCTGCAGGAAAGAGAGCACATTGAAAAGTGATGAGGAAAGCAGACGGGAGTAGGTATTAGTGCCGTTTACCAGCATGTCCATTATGGATACACAGAAGCATTATATTGTTCCAGCTTGTTGAAGTTAGGCATTTCCATGGAGCTGTTTATTCATTTAAGAAAAATGTAAGCACTTCTGAGTCACATGATATGTGTCACTACTTAGTTGCCATGGTGATCACACAAGAACATGTTAATACGCAGGTGCCATGAAATTAAATGCTGAGCCCTGGGGAGTCACCCAGACTCACAGCTGACTTTCCAAGAGTGACACATGGACTTGTATTACAGAGGCCACTGAAATTTTTTTTACTGCAGTGTATTTGCTACTGCAGTGTAATCAAGCCTAACTGACCATTATGCCCTAAATCATACTATAAGGCAAATGTATTTACTTCAGTTTTATAGGTGAAGAAACTGCAGCATAGAAAATGTAAACAAGCTGAACAGAGTCCCATATCTAGCAAGGGGCAGACCCAGGATTCAAATCAGTGTCTGTCTAATTCTCAAGTCCATGCATTGAAACTGTTTCCCTCCCACCCTCAGAAAAGAAAGAGGGAAGGAGGGAAGGAAGAGAGGAAGGGAGGGAGGAAGGGAAGAAGTTAGGATATAAAAAAAGAAAATAAAAGTTATAAATAAGGGCAATATTTTAAAATAGCTCATCTCCTCAACCTATCCTCAAGCAAATATACACAAAATATAAAAATACAAAATATAAAAAGGAGGCTTTTTAGATGAATGTATTTGTAGTTCACTTATATGATCTGGACATCCATTTTTAGCGGGAGAACTCCTTAGGGTAAGGATAAGAAAGCTCAACTTCGAGTTCTGATTATGTGACCATCTCTGTGTTCTTAGTTGTATCACTTAACTCTTCTGGTTATAATATGTATTTACATATATTTTAAAGCTAAAGGCATACCAGGTCTATTCATAATAGATAAATGATCAAAATGCCTCTCATAGCTGCCTCTTCTGGCTTTTTCTTCTACTTTTCTGCCCTCCCTGACCTCATTCCCATTTTCAAACTGGCCTATAAATTGACTGCTCTCACCAAATGCATCAGTTGTGACTGGAACATAGTTGTATTTGTCCCAAGATTTAGGAAGGTGCTAGTATGTTCCAGGCACATTCATCAATGTATATCTGTGCATAGATCCATCTTGAATGGTCATTAGGGTTGAAACAAATAAACACTTATAAATGTATCTTAAATAGTATGAAGTTTTCTTTTTCACTTTTCTGTAGTTTCAAATTTTCCATAAAGAACATAACCTGAAATTTTCACTAACTTTTTAAAAGGAAAGGATAAAGCCTAAACAATTTAAAGATTTGAAGTAAAGGTATGAGGGAAGGGGGAAATTATATAATATAAATGTATGATACTAGACAAATAGTTCTATTCATTTTAACCATGATAAGCACATAATTAATTTTTAGTAGTATTTTAAAAATATAAATGAAAGCTACAGATTTAAATTGTAATTTCTGACAAAGGTAGTTAAATACCATACATGTGAGAAAAAGCTCAGACAGATACTCACTCAACTTCCACAATCTTATCTTGTTCTAAAGATGGATTTTTTTTGCAGAATCAGGGTCCAAAAGTTCACGTTGCAGGCATCTTCATAAGAAACTCCTGAGGCATGGCCTATTTTATATTGCACACCTCAGGACTATAAGATCTATTTATATTTTGAGTAAGCTCCTGATATAGTTTGAATATTTTTTAAAACTTTGTGAATTTGAGGACAATAAATTTCAGTGAATTACAACTGCCTTTCAAACAGATTCCAGCATGTACTTTTCCCTAAATATAACCCATTGTGTCAGAGAAATCAGAGAATTTAATAAGAATCTGTGTTATATTCTGTAATTCTATAATTGCAGGTAAATCATATTGCCAGGACATTGTTATACCAAAAATTTCTTCATGACTAAAAATATGATTTCTAAGTTTTACCACAAATATTTCTCAGTATAGTGGAAACTTAGAGCATTGTGGACATCTCTTGTAAGTTTGTTGTGATGCATTATAATTGCCAATATATTTACTACAGCATTCCTTACTCCTGTCTTTCTTCCCATAATGAAAAAGAAAGTGGATCCAAGTCATAAACATGAGTTACATTCCTAGGCTTGCCTCTGAGAACAGACAGTGTTGGTTGCCTTCCCAATATATTTTCTCTACTTTTCTTTACTAACAGAATACTGTCTGTGTCCAGGAGAGGAAGATGCCCAGCTAAACACATAATTTCTCAGCTTCCTTTGCAGCTAGGTGCGGGCCACATGGCACAGTTCAATCCAGTGCTCGGGATCTGCTAGTTCTGCCTTTCCCTTTCTCCTTTCTCCCCCTTCTCAACTTGACTTTGGATATGATCATTGGAATTCCTGTAGCCATTCTGGGACAGTGAAAGAAAGGCCAAAACAATCTCTGGGACATAAAGGACACCATTAAGCTGATAAACCAACATAAGCAACCGTCTGTTTGCTGACTTCATTTTATATGAGAGAAATAAGCTCCTGTGTTACCCACTGAAGGCATGGGACTTTATTGCCTTCAGCTAACAATGGTCCTAACGGTTACCCTTCCTCAGTCCCATCTTTTTGTGCAATCAGGTAGATAGTGTAGCTTTTCCTTAATCCATAATAGAAATCAAGAATGGGGATTCCTGACACATTAATTAAAACAGCTGCCCTTGCACCTGTCCCACTAGTGAGGCACCCCATGAGACTTGCTGTCAACTGTAAAATCAGTGCTCCAATAAATAATTTCTATGATTCCAAAAACTGCTCTACCCCAAAACCTCAAACCCCTAACTGCCTGAAATAGTCATCTGTTTGAGATGGGGTTGTGTAAATAATAGATTTCTTCTATTCTTCGTGTTGCTAATATGACCCTAGTCTGAGAATTAAGGACAAATTTGTTGTGAAAGGATATTACACAGGGGAGACACACTAGGGACAAGATTATTCTCGACAAATAAATGAAAGCTCAGTTGGTTACAAAGGTCTAAGCTCAAAGAAGCAGGATTAAACATAGGATGCAATTTTTATAGAAAGACAAACCATATAATTTAGAAAAAGGAGAAATACTATCTCCCTTCCTGATAATGTAAGAGTCAAGGACATGAAATACACTATAAACAATCTTTTGGTTAGAACCAAAGATGAATACACAAGATGAAAGTAAGAATGACTAATGATAGCTGGCGCGGCGGCTCATGCCTGTAATCCCAGCACTTTGGGGGACTAAGGCAGGCAGATCATCTGAGGGCAGGAGTTTGAGACCAGCCTGACCAACATACCAAAACCCTGTCTCTACTAAAAGTACAAAAATTAGCTGAGTGTGGTGGCATGCGCCTGTAATACCAGCTACTCTGGAGGCTAAGGCAGGAGAATTGCTTGAGCCCAGGAGGCAGAGGTTGCAGTGAGCCAAGATAGCACCACTGCACTCCAGGCTGGATGACAGAGTAAGACCCCATCTCAAAAAAAAAAAAAGAGTAATGATAATAATTCCAATGAACTTCCGTTTAGCACTTGCTCTGAGCCAGGCTAAGTAATTTACATTCATTTTTCTCATTTAACCTTCACGATTACCCTATAAAGAAGTCATTATGGACTGAGCACGGTGGCTCACGCCTGTAATCCCAGCACTTCAGGAGGCCGAGGCGGGTGGATCACAAGGTCAGGAGTTCGAGACCAGCCTGACCAACATGGTGAAACCCCGTGTCTACTAAAAATACAAAAATTAGCCGGGCATGGTGGTGCCTGTCTGTAATCCCAGCGACTCCGGAGACTGAGGCAAGAGAATCACTTGAACCCCGGAGGAGGAGGTTGCAGTGAGCCAAGATCGTGCTACTACACTCCAGCCTGGGCAACAAAGCGAGACTTCGACTCAAAAAAAAAAAAAAGAAAAAAAGAAGTCTATGGCCAGGCACAGTTGCTCATGCCTGTAATCCCAGCACTTTGGGAGGCCGAGGTGGGCGGATCACCTGAGGTCAGGAGTTCAAGACCAGCCTGACCAAAAGGGAGAAACCCCGTCTCTACTAAATATACAAAATTAGCCGGACGTGGTGGCGCATGCCTGTAATCCCAGCTACTCGGGAGGCTGAGGCAGGAAAATCGCTTGAACCCAGGAGGCGGAGGTTGTGGAGAGCCGAGATCACATTGCACGCCGAAATCACATTGCACTCCAGCCTGGGCAACAAGAGCAAAACTCTGTCTCAAAAAAAAAAAAAAAAAAAAAAGTCATTATTAGTGTCTCCACTTTTTAGATGATGAAACAAAGGCTTGAAGAGGTTATGTTATGTTCAGTGTGGCTGAGCATGTGCAGCAAGAAGTAGCGTAAGGACTCAAACCCACATCCATCTGATGGCAGAGCCCAGGCTCTGAGCACTATTCTGTAACTACTGATCTGTACTGCCTCTACTGTGGATCAAAGGATGCCAGACCTAAGAGACCCTGAGTAAGCATCTACCCCAGTGGCTCCCAATATTTTCAAGCATGAAGACTCTTAGCAACCATTCTTATAAAATTCACCAGTTGAACACATACATAATAATACAAGTAGCTATAAATTCAACAAGGATCTGAAATGACTGCACTATATTTATAAACCATGTTCATTGGGAAAGTAGCAGTTCATATAAATGTGAGACCTAGGATTCATAGAAAGCTAGAATAAAGAGTGTCTTTTGGACACTGCTTGTTGAACATGGGAAATTTCTGAACCCTTGGAAATATTTTCTCAACCTCCCTGAGATGGACTTGGAGTCAGTTCTGGTTCTCTAATCAGCAGAAGCCAAGCCAATCATAGGATTAGAAGCTCAAGAGATTTATTGAGAGACATTTCTGTGCAGGATAAATTAGGTGGGGACAGGAGTAGGCTGGGAGAGCTTTCAGATCACAACATATGTCCAATACCAGGGAAAGAGAGAGGGAAGGCAGGATTGGGTAGCAAGAGCCTCAGCCTGGAGCACAGTTCTGAGAAGGCCTTGGCTGTTGATGAGGAGTCCTCCAGCCAAAACTGCTCATTAGAGGAATCGCATTGAGTCAACACCAGGACCCCTGCCATGCCCAGTCACTGGCTAGGAGCAGCCTGGTGTAAGTGTGGCCTCAGGTTGACAGGGCCAATAGCTGGGAGCTGTCAGTCAACCATGCTCCCTACAGGAGGTTAGGAGATGGAGTGGCACGTTTCCAAGGCAGCCACAGATTAGGAATCGCGGATATAGTCCAATACCCCCATCTTACAGATGAAGAAAATAAGGCCCAATTATGTTAAGTCACATAATCAAGATGAGAATTTACCTGCTCCAATTCTCATGTTAGCAAGTACTTAAAGACTTTAGGGTTAAATTCACCTGCAAAATGCGAGACCTTGGGCAAGTTATTTCATTTCTCTTAGCCTCATTGTGCTCCTAATATTAGAATGATAATAGCATCTAACTCATAATACTGTTATGAGTTTTAAAAGAGAAAATACATGTAAAAATGATTAGCACAGTACCTGGAACATACTTATTACTCAACAACTGGTAGCGATTATTGTTTCCAATGCAATATTTTTTCTAGTTTTTCCTGCTAGATATAGATTAACTAAAGATGAAGAGAGCACTTATCATGTCCTTCTACTTCCTACCCAATGTGTCCTCTGCATTTTTTTATTGAAAAGCAAACCAATTCCATGGGAATTATTCCTAAATTACTCCCCATGTTTGCAAAAATCTTTAATGTTTCAGAAAAGTATCAATATTCCAATTATTATAACTCAAATGTCCTCTGTGCTCAGAAGAGACAAATGTATTACAAATAAACAATTTCATTTTAGGAATACTTATTCAACAAGTACAGACTGTCCCCAACTTAAATGATATTCCACTTATGACTATTTTCCATTTAGGATGGGTCTATCAGGATGTAATCTCATCATAAGTTGAGAAGCATCATATTTAGAGTTGAATCATTTTGTGCTTTCAATATTAATTCAGTTGTTTTACGAGAATAAAAACAAGCCTCTGGTGTTTAAAATCCACCTCAATGCCTTAAAATATTTACCAAAGTGAAAGAGAACAAATCAATGCTGCACCACCAAGGTCAAGGAGGAACGTCCATATTCTTGGAGAGTCACTGCTGCTCCCAAGAGCTCATCTCTGGCCTTTCACTGAGCTTCCTGAAAGGCAAAGGGAAGCCAGCAGAGCTTAAGCTGGGCTGTCTCTGGGGGTACTGTGTGATAATCAGAAAGGAGAGTTGTATTAAAGACTATGAGCTCTTGGTTCCAGGGAGGGCATGATTTTTCTCTTTGGCTTGAAGACCTCCTTTACTCTCGACTTTAAAAAATAATAATAATGATAATGGAGAAGTGTATGTTAGGGGTGCCGGAGGGATAAGGGACATCTGTACTTTCTGCTTAATTTTTCTGCAAACCTAAAACTCAAAACTGCTCTAAAAAGTAAAATTCATTAATTAAAAGATAAATCTAAGTGAAATAAGTCAGACACAAAGGGCCACATGTATAATTCCATTTATATGAAATGCCCAGAATAGGTAAATCTATTGAGACAGAAAGTGGAGAGTGTTGGCGGGGAATGACTGCTAATATGGAGTGTCTTCAGGGGTGATGGAAATGTTCTGGAATTAGATAATGGTGATGTTTGCACAATTTTCTGATTGTACTACAAATCACTGAATTGTACACTTTGAATGTGTGGATTTTGTATTCTGCAAATTATATTTCAATAATAAAAAAACAGTGCACTAGGTATAATGAAGATGATATCTTTTTTACAGTTAATCAGGAGACAACAGAATCTAGAAGAATGGAGTACAGAGGGAAGGAAACCAGCAAAGGTATTTTTCCCTCCTGCCTCAGGGCTTTGTCCACCACCCTCTGAAGAGCTGCCCTGATGCCAGCTGCTGAACCAGCTCTCAACTCTCTTCCCCTTTCCTAGTTTCTGTGGTTGTGTGTTGAAAGGGGCTGTGGTCTGCCGATGTAAATAGCTTTTTCTGTGTGCTCTCATTTCTCCTGCTCTCAATTTATCTGCTAACTACATTTGCCCATTATTTCTTGACTTCCCTTTGCCTGACTTTGTGAACTTTCATTCTAAGCATGAGCATCTTAGTATGCAGCAAAGACTTTACCTCTAGTTTTCTTTTTTGTTGTTGCTGTTTGTTTTGTTTTGTTTTGTTTTGTGAGAGGGTCTCACTCTGTAGCCCAGGCTGGAGTGCAACAGTGCTATCTCGGCTCACTGTCACCTCTGCCTCCTGGGTTCAAGCAATTCTCCTGCCTCAGCCTCCTGAGTAGCTTGGATTACAGGCGCTCGCCACCACGCCTGGCTAATTTTTTTGTATTTTTAGTAGAGATGGGGTTTCACGATGTTGGCCAGGCTGGTCTCAAATTTCTGACCTCAAGTTATCTGCCTGCCTCGGCCTCCCAAAATGCTAGGATTACAGGTGTGAGCCACCTTGTCCCACCTACTTGTAATTTTCCACACTATTCTATAGAAATGCTGATACCCTGAATGCTTGATTACCTGTAGTCAGTGCTTACCTTTTGGTATCCATGTTTAGTCTTTTCTGACCTCTGCTTTAGTCAAGGGAGTGCCCCAGAGGGTAGCTCTTTTGCATTCATCATGAGAAATCCTGAGTCATCCATTCCCCTCCATTTCCAACCCTCTGTGCATTTTTAACATGATTTCTAAGGATAGCTCTAAGCCTAATAGAGACTCGATACTCTTTGTTCCTGCCAATGAGTGACAGTGGTTTGTGGAGTAGAGATGCGTGCACTCTGTCACCTTACTTCTTTGAGAAGGTGATTTTCAGATCAATAGGGAAGCTGGTAAGCTATTTTTCTCTGTTTGCTTGGCTAACTTCATTTGTGGACAAAGCCCATTCATCTTTTACTTTTTACTTCAGAAAATCATGCTGACAGAGGGCCAATCTGATTCCTTGCAGAGCAGTTCATCCCATCTGAAGAAAATGGTCTTGATTTCCCAAATAAAGACCCCTCTTGCATTTGGTGGTTTGGTTTACTAAATGGAAGGTTCTTAGCAGGGAACCGCTTAAGGAAAATTGCTGGGCTTAGCAACCATTACAGAAATTGGGGAGAGTTCAAGTTACATTCTGGATAAAAAGAAAAAGAAAAGCAAAGATTAAAAAGCAAACAAATATAGAACTAGCTAAGTGAACAGACCCATCAGACTATAATGTTTCCACGTGTCATTCCTACTCTGCCAGCCCCCATCTTCATCCCAATATTCCTTCTAGGCAAAGTGTAGACAGAAAGCAGTTCAAGCTTTATGTGACAACTTTGGACTTCTTAGAATGTTTATTAAATGCTTCTAAAGATGGTACAAGCTCCTCTCAGCCAGTATGGATAATGTTCTACCTGAAACATTCTGTTCAAGGTTTCTAACAGCATCTGACAAGACACTTCATGTGTATAATTGCAGGTACTCCCATATTTTCCAGATTAATACGACTGTCTTTCAAACTGTTCCATTTCAATAGTAATGTCCTTATTCTTCCTGAGCCTTTCAAGATCTGTTAGGATCAAATAAGATGACTTGTGAAAGTCTTTTGTAAATGCCAAAGTTATAAAGAGAATTTGGTGATTTTTGGTATATGCATTAAAAATCTACCCGATGTAAAAGATAAGAGCAGGCAGGTCACACAAAAAGATACACAAATGGCCTTTAAATATGTAAATAATGCTCTGTTTTGCTCATAATAAAAGAAATGCAAATTAAAATAACACTGAGATGCCATCTCTCAATTATCCAGTTGGCCAAAAAAGTCAAAAGTTTGACAATGCACTCTGTGGCAAGGCTATGGGAAAAAAAATATTCTCACATGTTACTGGTGGGAGAGCAAAGGAATACAACCATATGGACAGGAATTTGGCATTTTCTAGCAAAATTACGTATACATTAAGCCTTTGACCCTACGATCTCACTGCTAGAAATTTACCCTAAAAATATACCTTCACAAATACAAAAAAAAAAGTATAAGTTATTCACTACATTATTTGTAACAAAAAAATTTTAGCAACAACCCAAATGTTCATCCACAGGGTGTGAACAAATTTTGGTTCCTCTATACAATGGAGCACTATACAGCTATGAAAAAGAATGACGGAAATCTCCATGAACGATAGGGAGTAGCAGGCAGCCAAGTGAGAAAAAGCAAAGTGCAAAAGAGTGTTCAGAATATGTTATTTTGGGTAAGAAAGATAGGGAAATAAATACAAATTTGTAAATATTTCCTTATTTTTGCATAAAGAAGGTCAGGGAGGATAAATTAAAAACTAGGTCAGGCACAGTGGCTCATTCCTGTAATCCCAGCACTTTGGGAGGCTGAGGTGGGAGGATCTCTTGAGTCCAGGAGTTTGAGATCAGCCTAGGCAATGGTGAGACCTTGTCTCTATATATTCACCATGCCCAGCGAATATATATAAATATTTTTTCATTATTTAAATATTATATATTTAATTGATTTAAATATTATATATAAATATATTATCATAGATTTAAATATTACACATATATATATTCGCCAAGCATGGTGGTGTGCACCTGTAGTCCCAGCAACTTGGGAGGCTGAGGTAGGAGGATCACTTGAGCCCAGGAAGTTGAGGCTGCAATAAGCTGTGATTGCACCACTGCGCTCCAGCCTGGGTGACAGAATGAGACCCTGTTTCAAAAAAATAATAAAAATAAAAATAAACTAATGAATATAGCTGTCAACAGGAGGTTGGTGGATGGGATATAGGGAAAAGAGATGCAAGTAAGGCTTCCCTGATTAGAACTAATTTATGGTTTTAACTTTTAAGCCATATAAAATTTTATATATTCAAAATATAAAATTAAATAAAGATAAAAGAAAATCTTGACATTAAAGAAAGTACTCTTACTTTGTACCTGATAGATAACACAGTCACACAGTAAAATGAGTTAATTCAAATAACTTGTAAATACCATTTAGTATGATATATATAACGTATATCCTTAATAGAATATATCTTCTTCTGTTTTTTTTTTTTTTCTTTTTTTTTGGAGACACAATCTCGCTCTGTCGCCCAGGTGGGAGTGCAATGGCACAATCTTGGCTCACTGCAACCTCCGCCTCCCAGATTCAAGAGATTCTTCTGCCTCAGCCTCCCAAGTAGCTGGAACTACAGGTGCACACTGCAATGCCCGGCTAATTTTTTGTATTTTAGTAGAGACGGGGTTTCACCATGTTGCCCTGGCTGGTCTCAAACTCCTGAGCTCAGGCAATCTGCCCGCCTCGGCCTCCCAAAGTGCTAGAATTACAGGCATGAGCCACCGCTCCCAGCCTAGAATATATCTTAAAACCGGAAGAATTGCAAAGAAATCTTGAACTTTACTTAATAGGTTTATTGATAGCAGTATTATTGGTTATTGTATTCTGAAACTATTCTGTGTTTATTGTAAGATAGTATAAACAAGTAAATATATTAATGTTGGAGTGTTTTCACTGTGGAGTAAGGAAAATGCATATGTATATGAAATAGCGGAATTGAGGTTTTAAATTGTTTTCTTATTTTTATTTATATTTATTTATTTATTTTTATATTTATTTATTTAGTTATTTATTTATTTTGAGATGGAGTCTCGCTCTGTCACCCAGGCTGGAGTGCAGTGGCGCGATCTCAGCTCACTGCAAGCTCTGCCTCCCGGGTTCACGCCATTCTCCTGCCTCAGCCTCCCAAGTACCTGGGACTACAAGCACCTGCCGCCAAGCCCGGCTAATTTTTTGAATTTTTAGTAGAGACGGGGTTTCACCGTGTTAGCCAGGATGGTCTCAATCTCATGACCTCATGATCTGCCTGCCTCGGCCACCCAAAGTGCTGGGATTACAGGCTTGAGCCACCGCGCCCGGCCTTAAATTGTTTTTTATTTGAATTGATGAATCATTAGGAATTCATCATTTCATTGTTTCTGTAGCTCTGTCTATAAAATGTCCCAGAAGCAATCATACTTCAGTAGCAAGTAGTACACCTTGCATTCAGTTCTTTGGTTCTAAATTCCATTTCCCACTCAAAGAAACCAGGGTTTCTTAGATTATTAGTTTCTTGGCCGGCTCTAGGTCTGGGACAGGGAAAGTAAAAGGTGATATTGAGATATCTTTTGTCAAACATCAAGGAAATGTTCATAGATTAATGGAGCTATGTCAAAAGGACAAAGAAACATTGACTTTGAAAAAAAAAAAGGTGAGTCCATAGTAATACTCCAAAAAGAAGAGAGAGAGGAAGTTCTTTTTTATGAAGAATGCCAGCAAATAAAGCAAAGAAAGAAAGCAAGGAAGAAATATAAGAGAGAAAGGAAGGAAGAGAGTAAGCAATGAAGAGAGGAAGGAAGGAAGGAGAAAATGATAGAGAAAGAATGAAGGAAGAAAGGAAAAGAAAAGGAGAGAAAAGGAAAAGAAAGAAAGAGAGGAAGAAAGAGGAGAGGAGAGGGGAGGGGAGGGGAGGGAGGGGAAGGGAAGGGAAGGGAGGGGAGGGGAGGGGAGGGGAGGGGAGGGGAGGAAAAGAAAATAAAAGAAAAAGGGCAAGCAGGCCAGGCCCAGTGGCTCATGCCTGTAATCCCAGCACTTTGGGAGGCTAAGGCTGGAGTATCATTTGAACCCAGGAGTTTGAGACCAGCCTGGGAAACATGGTGAGATCCTGTCTCTACAAAATATTAAAAAATTAGCTGGACACAGTGGCTCATGCCTATAATCCCAGCACTTTAATAGGTGAGGTGGGTGGATCACTTGAGCCCAGAAGTTCATGACCCACCTGGGGAAGATGATGAAACTCCAACTCTACAAAAAAAAAAAAAAAAAAAAAAATTAGTTGGGTGTGGTGGCATGTGCCTGTAGTGCCTGTAGTCCCAGCTACTTGAGGGGCTGAGGCAGGAGAATTGCTTGAGCCCAGGAGATTGAGGTTGCAGTGAGCCAGGTTCACAGCATTGCACTCCAGCCTGGGCAACAAAGACCCTGTCTCAAAACAAAAACAAAAGAAATGAAAGAAAGAAAGAGCGGAAGAGGGAAGGAAGGGAAACAGAGATACATTTTTTAAAAATAAGAAATTATTATTTGTCCACCTTTAATATAGTCATCAGTTAAGGCAAGTATCCTCCGTAGATGTTAAAACCATTGGAAGAAAGATGTTAAGAAACAAGATATCTGCAAATTCTCAAAGTATCATCCCACAGATTACTTATTACAAAGGGAAAGTAACCTTAACAGTGAAGAGATCTGTGGTCATCATGTTAACAAACTGCATCAGCAGTAGTGCAACAACCTGACATCACATGCCTCCTGATGTGATGCAATAAAACATCACTTATGGTGTATTCCAGACAAAATTCTGAAGGCAGAATCTGATTATGAGAAACAACAAGACAAATCCAGAATGTGGGACATTCTACAAGACAACTGGCCCAGACTCTTTCAAAATGTCAATGTAATGAGGGAAAAAGTAGAAGTTTTTTTCTGATGTGAAACAGACCAAAGAGACATAATAAGGAAATGCAATGTGTAAACGTTGATTGGATCCTGGGTTAAAAATAAAAAATTTTCAAAAAAAGGGCCGGGAGCGGTGGCTCACGCCCTGTAATCCCAGCACTTTGGGAGGCTGAGGCGGGCGAATCACAAGGTCAGGAGTTCGAGACCAGCCTGACCAACATGGTGAAACCCTGTCTCTACTAAAAATACAAAAAATTAGCCAGGCGTGGTGGCGCATGCCTGTAATCCCAGCTACTTGGGAGGCTGAGGCAGGAGAATCCCTTGAATCCAGGAGGTGGAGGTTGCAGTGAGCTGAAATCACACCTGTGTACTCCAGCCTGGGTGACAGAGCGAGACTCCATCTCAAAAAAGAAAAAAAAGGAAAAGAAAGAAAGAAAAAGAAATGAATGCATGAATAACAGATATTCTTAGGGAAAAATGGGGAAATTTAAATACAGATTACATATTGGAACATATTTGAGAATTGTTCATTTTCATTCCTGTGACAGTAGTACTGCAAATGTAGGAGAATGTCCTTTTTCTTAGGAAATGCATGTTCAGTTGAGTGAAATGTCATAACATCTACAACTTATTTTCATATGATTTAGAAAATATCTATCTCTCTGCCAAGAACATAAATTGGGGAAAGGACAGTCTCTTCAATAAATGGTGCTGGGAAAACTGGATATCCATATGCAAGAGAATGAAACTAGACTCCTATCTCTCACCATATACAAAAATCAAATCAAAATGGATTAAAGACTTAAATCTAAGACCACAAACTATGAAACTACTACAAGAAAACATTGTAGAAATTCTCCAGGACACTGGACTAGGCAAAAATTTATTGAATAATACCCCACAAGCACAGGCAACTGTATTAGGCCATTCTTGCATTTCTGTGAAGAAATACCTGAGACAGGGTAGTTTACAAAAAAAGAGGTTTAATTGGCTCATGATTCTGCAGGCTGTACAGGAAGCATAGGACCGGCATCTGCTTCTAGGGAGGCCTCAGGAAGCTTCCAACCATGGCAGAAAGCAAAGTGGGAGCAGGCACTTCACATGGAAAAAATGAGCAATAAAGAGAAGGGGTGGATGGGGAGGTGCCACACACTTGTAAATGACCAGATCTGGCAAGAACTCGCTATCACCAAGGACAGCACCAAGCCATGAGGAATCTGCCTCCATGATCCAAACATCTCCCACCAGGCCTCAGCTCCAGCACTGGGGATTGCAATTCAACATGAGATTTGGGTGGTGTTTTAGTTTGTTCTCACATTGCTATAAAGAACTACCTGAGACTGGGTAATTTATTTAAAAAAGAGGTTTAATTGATTCATAATTCCACAGGCTATACAGGAAGCACAGCTGGGAAGGAGGCCTCAAGAAACTTACAATTATGGCAGAAGGTGAAGTGGAAGCAGGTAAGTCTTACATGGCCAGCAGGAGGAAGAGAGAGAGAGAAGTGGGGGGTGCTACACACTTTCACACATCCAGACCTTGTGAGAACTCTATCTTGAGAACAGCATGGGGGAAGTCTGCCCAGATGATTCAGTCACCTCCCACCAAGCCCCTCCTCCAACACTGGCAATGCAATTTGGATGGGAACACAGAGACAAACCATATCAGGTGTGGACAAATTTCCAAACTATATCAGTAACCAAAAAAAAAACAATGGACAAATGGAATCAAATCAAGTTAAAAAGTTTCTGCACAGCAAAGGAAACAACCAACAAAGTGAAGAGACAACCCAAAGGATGTGAGAAAATATTTTCAAAGTACCTATCTGACAAGAGATTCATAACTAGAATGTGTAAGGAGCTCAAATAATTCTATAGAAAAAAAATCTAAGAATTTGATTAAAAATGGGAAAAAGACCTGAATAGACATACCTCAAAAGAAGGCATACAAATGGCAAATGGGTGTACGAAAAGGTGATCAACATAATTGATCATCAGAGAAATGCAAATCAAAACTACAATGAGGTATTATCTTATCCCAGTTAAAATGGCTTTTATCCAAAAGACAGGTAACAACAAATGCTGGTGAGGATGTGAAGAAGAGGGAACCCTCATACACCATTGGTGGGAATGTAAGTTAGTATAACCACTGTGGAGAACAGTTTGGAGGTTCCTTAAAAAACTAAAAATTGAGCTACCATTTGATCCAACAATCCCACTGCTGGGTATATACCAAAAGAAAGCAAATTAGTACCTCAAAAGGATATCTCACTTCTATGTCTATTGCAGCACTATTTACAATAGCCAAGATTTGGAAGCAACCTAAGTGTCCATCAGCAGATGAATAGATAAAGAAAATGTGGGTCATACACACAATGGAGTAATATTCAGCCATAAAAAGAATGAGATCCAGTCATTTGCAACAACATGGATGGAACTGACGATCATTATGTTAAATGAAATAAGCCAGGCACAGAAAACAAACTTCACATGTTCTCACTTATTTGTGGGAGCTAAAAATCAAACCAATTGAACTCATGGAGATAGAGAGTGGAAGGATGGTTACCAGAGGCTGGGAAAGGTAGTAGGAAGGTGCGGGGTGGGGGAAGTGGTAACGGTTAATGGGTACAAAAACTAGAAAGAACGAATAAGGCCTAGTACTTGCTAGCAAAACAGGGGGACTATAGTCAATAATAATTTAATCATACACTTAAAAATAGAGTATAAATGGATCATTTGTAACACAAGGTAAATGCTTGAAGGGATGGACACCAATTTTCCATCATGTGATTATTTGAATATATACACTTACTATGTACCCACAAAAATTAGAAATAAAAAATTGTAATAATTAATTCTACATTTTAAATAACTAAGAGTGTAAATGGATTGTTTGTAACACAAATGATAAATACTTGACATGATGAATACCCCATTTACCCTGATATGATTATTACACATCGTATTACACATCGATATTTTGCCTATATCAAAATATCTCATGTAACCCATAAATGTATACACCTATTATGTACCCACAAAAATTTTTTTAAAAATAAAATACCCATCGATCTGTTTAGAGAAATGGCACAAATGTGGCAAAATGCTGACAATTGATGAATTTAATGTTTACTACTTATTTTCATGTGATTTAGAAAATATTTATCTTTATAGAGTAAGAGTGCAAGTGTGCCAGTATGCTAATTGGTGAATTTAGATAAAGGATATGTGGGTGCTCAACTTTTCTGTAGTTTGAAGTATTTCAAAATAAAATGTTAGCAAGTTAAAAAATCCTGCCTGCTACAGAATCCATACCCTCACAGTCTAAGTTCACAAAAGGAAAGCGGATCCTCTTTAAATGCAGAAATACTTCTCATCTAAGGCGGTGGTTAAATGCTTGAGCTTTGGAGTCGAATCCAGGCTGGAGATGTATGCAAGTTGCTCATACTCCCTAAGCTTCCATTTCCTCAACTATAAAATGAGGTTAATAATAGTACCTACCTCAAAGGATTGTCATGTGGATTAGTGAGATTATCCACATCAGGTGTGTAACCTGATTTCCAGCATATAGTCACCACTCACATATACTGGCTCTGATTTTCAGAGTGTGATGTTTTGGCATGGTCTTGCATTTGCATGGGGGAAATAGATGACAGCAGTGCTTCTCAAACTTGGGTTACATACGAATCACCTGGAATTCATCTTGCTAAAATGCAGATTCTGATTCCACAGGTCTGGGGTGGGGCCCAAGACTCTGCATTTCCAACATGTTCCCAGATGATGTCTAAGCTGCTGATCCATGGACACACTTTCAGTGGCCAGGAATTAGAGGAGTTTCTTGCTCCATTGCTGTTCTCTAATTTATCCTTAAGCACATTATATGCCTTCTCTGCTAAAAATGACTCTCTCCTATCTACATATTGATTTTTTGGATTCACTGATTTCGTATATTTTTACTAATAAAAGTCGTTTTGGTAGCTTCTCATTAACACTTAAATATTTTTCCATGAAATGCCTTAGACCCAGATTAGAAATATTAGTTTCAGCTGGGCACGGTGGCTCACACCTGTAATCCCAGCACTTTGGGAGGCCGAGGTGGGTGGATCACGAGGTCAGGAGTTCAAGGCCATCCTGGCTAACACGGTGAAACTACATCTCTACTAAAAATACAAAAAAATTAGCCGGGCGTGGTGGCGGCACCTGTGGTCCCAACTAATTGGGAGGCTGAGGCAGGAGAATGGCGTGAACCTGGGAGGTGGAGTTTCCAGTGAGTCGAGATTGCACTACTGCCCTCCAGCCTGGGTGACAGAGCAAGACTCCGTCTCAAAAAAAAAAAGAAAGAAATATTAGTTTCAACACTACCCATTTATCCATTTACCTATTTTCCAAAGTTTTCTCTCAACAGTACAGAATTTAAAAAATAATAATAATGATAAATGATAAGAAGATCATGTTGAGAGAATATGGAAGAAAAGATGTCACGTCCACATTTCCAAGTGTAAGTTGCCAGTGGGGGCAGGATGACAAAAGAAGGGCATAGTTTGAAGTCAAATGCTTAAAATTTCCAAAAGATAGGGACAATTTCAGCAGATCTTAATATTCAGGTGGTGATGGGTGGTGGGGGTGTCACAGAGTCCATTTAGAATCTAATAGGCCCACTACCCAGAAAACTGAACACAGTGACATGATCCACTCAAGCTAGGAGTTTATGAACCCTTAGAAGCTTGTCCATGAACTAAGAGGTGAATATTACACCTTCATTCCCCAATACTTGCATGTAAGACATCTACAGCTCTGCCCTTGGAGCAGCACGGTGCTACTACAAGGAAAAAACAAAAGAATCTCCACAGAGTGTGTGTTTTGCAAACAAATTCAAAGAAAAGTGAGCTGGATCAAAAACACTAGGACCTTGGAACTGATTCTCTTAGGGAGCAGAGACATGTGAAGGAGAGCAGAAAGCAAGGTAAAAATGTCCTGCTTACATAATGCAGACAGACAGGATTAGGCCTCAGGTGAGATCAAATTCTGGGCTGGGGCTGATGGTCCTATATTGCTAACATGGAGAACCTTGACTCTCAGCCTCTCACAGGGTCCTCCAGATTGAGTATCTGTATTCAACAAATCTGAAGAGCTTCTTTAGCTCAAGAATGTTTGTAGTCAACAAGATGACTCATTGAGATAAACTGAACCTAATATGTCAGGAGAACTATTTATAGTTCTGGCACATACCCACCATCCGCACTTTACAAAGGATGCACAGTGGGTTCCATTAAGAGTTTCTACCCTTCTTCCTAAGGATGTGGTAAGAGAGCTTTCTCAAGGCAGGTTTTGTCCATATCCTCATCTGTGCATCCCACATTGCCCTCGTCACCACAGACCCCTTTTAAATGTCTTAATTGTTCCTCCAGCACTTGCTCAAATTACAGCTCTCATTGAATTGGGTCTTTATCCATTGATTCCCTTAGGAAGCACTGAGTTCCTTAAACGTGCCTGTAAAGTGTTGACCATGGATTTGTGACAACAGCACTTTCTCTTTATGCTCCAGCCCTAATTCTCTTGGCAAAATGGTATTTCCTCAGCTCCAGTGATGGCATTCTCTGCATTTTGTCAGCAGGAGGAGCATTTTAAACTCTCTTTGGCCAGAAGAGTTATTTGCTACTTGTGGTCTCTCCAAAAATGGATCGCCCATTAAAAAGGAACAGGAAAGTGATGGCACTTCCTATGTAGCTCCATTAAGTTTCCTCAGAAGCCATTGGTCAAGCTGTTACTCTTTAATCACTTCATGACCAACATCATGTGGGTGCACTAGGTGTTCTGCTAGCTCTGACATGGTGTCATCCTAGGTGGAGCCAAATCCATAAAATCTGAGTGATAGGAAAGACAGTCCGAGACATCCTGAAGCTTGCCTGGAATGTCTCTTAGGCTCAGCCAAGTATATTTCACAGGTGTCCTGGAGCTAGCTCATATAATCTCACAAGAAGAGATTGCTAAATTTTCAGGAGTTTTGCAAGCCTATTGCTGAATTGTTGGTTGCTTAAAATCAGCCTGGTGAAAATATTTACATTGAGGAAATCGGCAAACACTAAAATTCAGAGCTTTTCCTCCCAACCCCTGCCAGCTAAATATTCACCAGCATACTATTATTAGTAATGGGATCTTAGTGCACTATAGCGTGGTGATTACACACATGATTTTACAGGTTGATTTGAACTAAAGTCCTAGCTGTATGCTTATTATATTACTCAATTTTAGTTTCCAAAAGTAAAAGTGATATTTAAAAAAATAAATTTTACCAGTCATATTAAATTAGAGAAAAAATTCCTATTGCTGGATAACTGATTTCCCATTCCTCATGTTTCCATTTGTGGAACTTCCATTAGGGTAGAACTCAGGGATTTTCTGTGATTCCCAAAGAAGAAGGAGTGACTTACATGATTGATGAATTTAGAAGAGCTCAGCATGGGCAACTGCCATCCCAGCACATGGCATCACACCTCATGGCCCAAGATAGTTGCTTGAGCATCCCTGTCATGTATACAGGACAACCAGCAGGAAGGAGGAAGGCACAAAGAAGTGCATGCCACTTTTCTTTAAGTACACTTCCCAAACATTACACATGACACTTGTGTTTCTAACCCACTGGCCAGAACTTAAGCATATGGCCACTCAAACTGAAAGGGAAGCTGGAAATGTTTTTATTCTAGCGAGCCACATGCCCAACTAAAAACCGGAATTTCTTTTAATATCAAAGAAATGCATTGAATAATGGAAAATGGGGGAAATTAATAATCTCTGCCACATCATGTAAATATTAGACACAGAGCTTTGCTCATAGTAAGCTTTCAGTGACTATCACCCATAGTTATTTTCTTATCAAAAGCATCCAAGTTACTCTGTGCCTATATGCCTATAATTATATGGAATGTTCAAAGCCAAAATCTTCCTTTGACTAAAGATTTTTGTGACTATTTTCTAGAGCCTGGTGTTTAAAATTCAAACACCCCTTAGAAGGGCCAATACACTGAAAGAGAGAAGTGTTTAATGTATTAGCATTTCATATGGTTTGGCTATGTCCCCACCCAAATCTCATCTTGAATTATAGTTCCCATAACCCCCATGTGTCATGGGAGGGACCTGGTGAGAGGTAATTGAATCATGGGGTGATTACCCCTTTGCTGTTCTTGTGATAGTGAGTGAGTTCTCATGAGATCTGATCGTTTTATAAGGGGTTTTCTCCCTTTTCGTGGCACTTCTCTCTCCTGCCGCCATGTGAAGAAGGACATATTTGCTTCCCCTTCCACCAGGATTGTAAGTTTCCTGAGGCCTCCCCAGACGTGCAGAACTGTGAATCAATGAAACCTCTTTCCTTTATAAATTACCCAGTCTCCGGCAATTCTTGATATCAGCGTGGGAACAGACTAGTACAGTAAACTGATACTGCAGAGAGTGTGGTGCTGCTATGAGGATACCTGAAAATGTGGAAGCAGCTTTGGAACTGGGTAACAGACAGAGGTTGGAACAGTTTGGAGGGCTCAGAAGAAGACAGAAAAAATGTGAAAAATTTTGGAACTTCCTAGAGACTTGGAGGGCTCAGAAGACAGAAAGATGTGGGAAAGTTTGGAACTTCCTAGAGACTTGTTGAATGGCTTTGATCAAATTGCTGATAGTGATATGGACAATGAAGTCCAGGCTGATGTGGTCTCAGATGGAGATGAGGAACTTGCAGGGAATGGGAATAAAGGTTATTCTTGCTTTAGCAAAGAGACTGGCAGCATTTTGCCCCTGCCCTAGAGATCTGTGGAACTTTGAACTTGAGATAATTTAAGGTATCTAGTGGAAGAAATTTCTAAGTGGAAAAGTGTTGAAGAGGAAGCAGAGCATAAAGGTTTGGGAAATTCACAGCCTGACAATGCAATAAAAAAGAGACCCATTTTCTGGGAAGAAATTCAAGCCTGCTGCAGAAATTTGCATAAGTATGGGGAAAATGTCCCCAGGGCATGTCAGAGACCTTGGCAGCAGCCCCTCCCATCACAGGCCAGGAGGCCTAGAAGGGAAAAATGGGTTTTGTGGGCCAGCCCCAGGGCCCCCCTGTTCTGTGCAGCCTTGGGACATGGTGCCCTGCATCTAAGCTGCTTTGGATTCAGCCATAGCTAAAAGGGGCCAAGGTACAGCTCAGGGTGTAAACCCCAAATCCCTGGTAGCTCCCATGTGGTGTTGAGCCTGCAGGTAGACAGAAGTCAAGAACTGAGGTTTGGGAACCTCCGCCCAGATTTCAGAGGATGTATGGAAATGCCTGGATGTCCAGGCAGAAGTGTGCCACAGGGGTGGAGCCCTCATGGAGAACCTCTGCTAGGGCAGTGAGGAAGGGAAATGTGGGGTTTGAGCCCAAACACAGAGTCCTCACTGGGACACTGCCTAATGGAGCTGTGAGAAGAGAGCCACCATCCTCCAGACCCCACAATGGTAGACTCATGGACAGTTTGCACTTGGAAAAGTCACAAACACTCAATGTCGGCCTGTGAAAGCAACCAGGAGGAGAGCTGTGCCCTGCAAAGCCATAGGGGTGGAGATGCCCAAGGCTGTGGGAGCCCATCTCTTGCATCAGCTTGAGCTGGATGTGAGACATGGAGTCAAAGGGGATCATTTTGGAACTTTAAGGTTTAATGACTGCCCTATTGGATTTCAGACTTGCAAAACTTTGTTTCGGCCAATTTCTCCCACTTGGAATGTGTGCATTTACCCAATGTCTGTACCCCCGTTGTATCTAGAAAGTAACTAAACTTGCTTTTGATGTTACAGGTTCATAGACAGAAGGGACTCAAAGGCAAAGTCTCAGCTGAGGCAGAGGACTTGGACTTTTGGGTTAATGCTGGAATGAGTTAAGACTTTGGGGAACTCGTTGAAAGGCATGATTGTATTTTGAAATTTGAGGACATGAGAATTGGGAGGGGCTGGGGTGGAATGATATGGTTTGGCTATGTCCCCACCCAAATCTCATCTTGAATTGTAGTTTCCATAATTCCCACATGTCATGGGAGGAACCCAGTGGGAGATAATTGAATCATGGGGGTGGTTCCCCATCATGCTGTTCTCATGATAGTGAATGAGTTCTCATGTGATCTGATGGTTTTATAAGGGGCTTTTCCCCCTTTGCTTGCCACTTCTTTCTCCTGCTGCCATGTGAAGAAGGATGTATTTGCTTCCCCTTCCACCATGATTGTAAGTTTCCTGAGGCCTCCTCAACCATGCTGAACTGTGAGTAAATTAAACCTCTTTCCTTTATAAATTACTCAGTCTCAGGCAGTTCTTTATAGCAGTGTGGGAACAAACTAATTACCCTTGTGTGTAAAAGTCTCCATAGGAAGCAGGGAAGAAACTTAGGCATTTTAATCAAGTGGGAGATTAGAGTTGTGGACTTGGGGTAGACATTGTCCAAAGCATGCATTCATAGAGGGTGAAGGAGAGGGATGAGAGTACCTGGGAAGGCAAAGACGACAGAGGCTGGATATTGAAAGGGGCGAGAACATGCTAATTAAAAACTCCTTCTAATTTCTTGGTTTGCATAAAGCTGGCCCTGAACTTTTAAATAAAACAGAATCTGGACCTTTGCTTTCTATTCTATAAAATGAGGTTTTCCCTTATTTTCTTCTCCTTTTATTTAGCTAAGACATGATTTAAAAGCCTTTCTTGACTTAGCCTCCACCATCCTAGACTGTATCTTTTACTGAAGGGAAGACTTGCCATGTGCTACCTGTGTGAACTTGAGCAAATGGTAAAACTCTCTGTGCCTCTTTTCCTGGATGAAAATGGAGGTAACAATAGTATCTAGCTCATAAAGTTGTTGTGAGGATTAAATGAGTGAATACATGCAAAGCACTTGAAACAGAGCCTGGCACATAGTAAGTGCACATGGATTTTGTTGTTATTAGGATTAATTCTGGCCCATATCACATGGTACCATACTTTTCTAAAGGTAGAGATTTTTATCTCTTATAAACAGAATGGTGTCAAAATGATAGATGTAATCATCCTAATATTTTCTCCTAGGAGGTTATGAAGGTTAATCCCATAAATTCCATCATCATCAATATGACATAAATGCATTAAGTATGGCTTGGAACGTTCCTGGGATTAGCTAAGTTCATTTCAGGTTCTATAGCATTCTACTACGTCCTTATGTAGAGAAAGGAATGACTCATCCTTTTGCTAATTCAACAAGCACTTTGCTAGGTACTAAAGAGATATTGAAGAACAGGACATGTTCCTTCCTTAAGAACCTCACAATTTTGTGGGAGAGAAGACATCCAGTATAGTGAAAATAGTGCTGATTATTGTTTATAACATCTATCTCTCTATATCTATCTCTATGTATCTATCATCCATCTATCTATCTCACAGTGAGGAAGGGTATATTTAACAGAATGTTCCCTATTGCAAATGATTGAAATCCAACTTAGACTCGTTTAAAGGAAATGGAGAATTTATTGGCTCATTCATTGATTCAAAAAGAAACAGCTGAGCTATCTCCAGGTAAACTTTTCAAGAATTTCAAAGTGGGATCCACATCTTTAGAAACCTGCCTCTCTTTCTGTCTCCCTCTTTGCTCTGCTTTCTTCTGTGATGGTTTTTTCTGATACGTTCTCTGCATGTGGACCAAAGGTGACCACTAGATTGGTCTGCTGGTCTACCAACCTCATCTGAAATGGGGAGATCCTTTCTCAACAGCTGTAGTAAATGTCCTGGAGCTGGTCTTCATTGGTCTGGATGAGTCTTGGGTCCATCCCTGAGCCACGCACTGGAACTCTGAACTGGGACTTTAAAATCAAGCACCCACCTTGTGAAGCTGGAGGCAGGATCAGTCTCACCCAAAACTTATGAACTAAAAGTGGGATAAGTGATTTCATTGATGAAAAGTAGAGCACTATTACCAAAAGAACGGCAATTAGACACTGGAAAGGCAAAAACAAAAAAAGTCCACAACTGTAGATCAGCTTATCAGTCCTAGGGGATGAAGTGGGGAATGGGGTTTCAAGGAAGACCCCATGGAGGAGTTGCTATTTGGAATAAGTTTTGAAGGGCATTTGGAATTCAGCTGACAGATCAGAGAATTCAAGCAAAGGGAATAACCTGAATAAAGACCACAAGCTGTAAGAACACGTGGCTTATTTAGAGAAATGTGTAGGGTTAGGATATGATTTGTGGAGAAAACAGGCAATGATACAGGGAAGATGAGCAAGTATGAAGCCAGCATGAACCAAGTATGAAGACCTTTTTGTGCCCAGATGAAGATAATGAGGGCACACGTCTTCAAACCTGATGGAGATTTTTCCATATTATTTCATTCATATTTCAATAAAAGAAATTAACACAAAAAAGTTGAAGACATGAATTGTGATTTATTTATCTTTGCATATTCATTGCCTAGCACAAGGGCCTGATAAATGTTTATGGATTTGAAGTTGAAATGTAAGTTTGTGTAAATGTATGTAAATTTGTGTTGAACATACCCACATGGCATAGTGCCTGGTACATTTTAAGTGCTCGAGAAATGTTAGCTATTATATCTTAGTGGTCATTAAGTCAATTTTTGATAATGCATATTTATCTTTTATTATGCCTCAAACTTCAGCTAATTCATGTTACTTAATCTCAGAAAATTAGAGCAAGACTTTGTAATGTATTTAATTCAAAAACATTATTTTGCAACTTGTACCCAAATCAGCAGACCCCAAAAAAAAAGCTTAATACTACTGCCTGGTGACTTGCAAAATAAAATATATAAATTAAACTGTATTTTGAAACTCTAAGAGAAAAATGGCTTATAAAAATCACACAGGAAGTGGATCTTTAAGCTTGGTGAGGA
This sequence comes from Pan paniscus, assembly GCF_029289425.2. Lineage (NCBI taxonomy): Eukaryota > Metazoa > Chordata > Mammalia > Primates > Hominidae > Pan > Pan paniscus. The sequence goes on along the minus strand of NC_073259.2, from coordinate 108,745,433 downwards.
TTATTTTTCATTTGAGTAAGACCGAGGTCAGTTCATTCTTCCATGAGTTTCTCAGTTAATTAATTTTATGCTCTTGCTGGCCTACCCTTTTCACTTTCCTAGAACCCCTAGGACTATATGAAATAACAGATAATCATGCTAACCACTCCTCTTGGATTATTATTCTATATTATTTTATATAAATATTGTTATTATCATAAGCACATGGTTATGAAACTAAACTTTAACTTACAGAAAACACAGAGCCAGGAAATGGCATGTAGAAACTGGAACGCCATTCCTAGTGGGAATCCCCATCTGCCTGTGGCTTGAAACCTCATGTCCAAAGCCTTAATATAATAGAAAAAAGAGGGGAGAAACCACATATTGTTTATTCAACAAATGTTTATCAAGCACCTCCTGTGTGTCAGGAATGATTCTCAAAACTGCAGTTACAGAATCTCTGCCTGGAGACAAGGCACAGAAGCGGGTAGGAAGTGGAGGGACTGGGCCGTCAGGAAAGGGATCTCTTGGGAAGGTGAAATTGAAGAAAGACCAGAAGGAGATAAGGGAGCAGTTTTGCTGACATCAGAGGGGAGACTACTCCAGAAATGGGAACAGCAAGTGCAAAAGTCCTGAGGCCCTTATGTACCTGGTAGGATAGGGGATGACAAGGAAACCAGTGAGTCTGGGGTAGGATGGACAAAAGGGATTAAGTAGGGGATTAAGTCAGAAGGTGGCAGACTGCATGGTCCCTGAAGGCAGCTGGGAAGATCCAACATTCTTTTTCTTTGCAGAATGCCCCGTCTCCTGTGTGTGCTGCTGTTTTCTCCTTCCCTTGCCTTTTCCTTACTCAGCAGCCATTTTTCTTTCTCTTTCTCAATACCATTTATTACTTTTAACTGCCCAGAATCCCATCTGCTGCAGAAGCAGCAAGGTGATTTGGTTTTGGGAAAAGTATCTCCTCTGTTGTTTGTGTCCATCTAAGTTCTCCTCCTTCCTGCATTGCAGCTCAGCCAATCAGATTATCTCTGTCCCTGGAATGAGACTCACCAGGATGGAGAAGGATCGAAGCTGAATCAACACGACTATAGAACCCTGAAAAGATTGCGTGTTTGTTTCTGGTCCCTGGTTCTGCAAAGCTGCTGTGGTTTCTGTTCTTTCTGGGACTTGCCTGTCCAACTTTTCTCTCAATTTCATAATCTGACAAAGGCCTTCCAGTAAATTCATTTTTAACTTAACAGAGAGCCCCTAACATTGTATATCCACCTGGGGCCCTCTTCCTGTCATGACTTATATCATATGGTGTCCCCATTAATGCTAGTCCATAGACTTGTGGAAACATGTCCTTGCACAACTATAATAAATTTTTCATTATAAACTTAATTTTCAGTCTGAAGAAATTGCTAGAGTTATGTATTGGGTTGTCAGCATAGTTTTTGTTTTAAATTTTAAAGCAAAGTAACTTTTTTTCTATGATTTGACACATTAGGAAAAAGTTGATCACTACTACAAGGGACGGAATAAAGAAAAAAATAAATTACTAAACAGAAGGAAAGAATTAGAACGTCATGATGAAGTACACAGGTTCTGGAATCAGGCAGTTTGCATCTGCAGCTCCGCTCTGCCACCTGGTAGCTATACCGTCTTAGGCAAAGACTTATCTTACTTTGGTCAGCAACTAGAAGCAGGTGCTGACATGAGGATTCTACTGCAATAGAAGGTTCATTATCAAGAACCTTGTTATGTGGACCACTGAAGTGTAATCCTACTAGGAACCTCCAGAAGCCAGTGTGGAAAATGGATCTCAGTACTCTCTCACCCAAGTAGCAAGGGAGCTGGGGTATTTATACACCAACTCCCGTTAGTCATTGGCTAAAGTCTGCTGAGGTATGTGCCAGGGTGGGAAGTGGGCATTAATTTCCCAGCACTTCTAGCCTGCTCTGGTGGCCAGGGAAGGCCTTTAGGCAGAGAGACACAGATCCTGGCAGCAGGAAGTCAGCCAGTGTCCCATTGAAATGGGGAGGCCCTGAGGGACTTGGGAGAGGCACTGACAGTATCCACTATACTACTTAGCTCTGAAAGCATCAGTTTCCCCATTTTGTAAAATGGGAATAATAATAGCACCACACGGGGTAGTTATGAAGATTAAATGAGACATATGCACTGCATAGCACAAAGTTCAGTAAATATGAGCGTTATGAAAGACACAAAAAGAGAAGCATGTAGAAAGTCCTGGAGGGGTGAGTAGGAAGAAGTGGGAGGTGGTGAGTTGGAAAAAAAAATAACTTTCTTTTGAGACAGGGTCTCACTCTGTCCCCCAGGCTGGACTGCAGTGGTGCAATCACAGCTCACAGCAGCCTCAACCTCCTGGACTCAAGTGATCCTCTCACCTCAGCCTCCGAGTAGCTGGGACTACAGGTGTGCCACCATGCCCAGCTAATTTTGTTTTTTTGTTGTTGTTGTCTTTTTTTATGTTTTTTTAAGAGACAGGGTCTTGCTATGTTGCCCAGGCTGGTCTTGAACTCCGGGCCTCAAGTGATCCTCCTGCCTCCGCCTTCCAAACTGCTGGGATTACAAACATGAGTCACCACACCCAGCCAGAAAAAAAAAAATAACTTTTATGAGTTAAAAATACAAAACAGTCCTCGAGAAAGGAGAAATGCCCTTCATCACATTCCAGCAGCAAACAGCCTGCCTATAAACAACTTAAGCAAAGCAATTTTTTTTTTTTGAGACAGAGTCTCTGTCACCTAGGCTGGAGTGCAGTGGCGCAATCTCGGCTTGCTGCCAGCTCCGCCTCCCGGGTTCACACCATTCTCCTGCCTCAGCCTCCCAAGTAGTTGCGACTACAGGTGCCCTGCCACCATGCCCAGCTAAGCAACTATTTTTTTTACTATGGAGTCAGGAAGAAGGTTTGAGCAGCAAAATTCTCCATGCCCTGAAGGTTGGTAAATACAGTGGGAGGAAAGGGGAGAGAAGAGAAAGGACTGCTTTCCTGAACTGTTTGTTGCTCTTCCTTGCTGTCTCTACTAATGAGGAGGATAATCAGCTCTTTCCATACAGCAACCTCACAGGCTTCTGATGTTTCTAAAGATGAGGGAAGGGAATTTGGGTCATAAGGCATTAGTTCTATTTTAAATAAAAGAAATGAAATGAAAGCTCTTTTATTAATTTTAAATTAATTTATTTTGTTAATTTACTTTTGATGGGCCTGAGCTCTGATTTCTTTTGTTTCCAACAAACTCTGCAGCTCATACCTCCTTATTTGGTCTTACATCTGCTCCCTCCTTAGTTCAGATCCTCCTCGCTCCTGGCATAGACGCTTCATTCAATGTTTATCCACTTCACTAATATTTATTGCAGACCTCCATTGTACCAGCTGCTGTTCTCGGCACTGAGGGTCATCCCCAAAAAAGTCCCTGCTCTGACGGAGTTTACACCCAAGAACGTTGTGGGTGTGGGTGTGGGTGGGAGTGGGAGAGAGGGCTGGATGGGGAGAGGAGAAGATAGATGATAGACAATTCACTATGCGTGACTCAGGAGGTGTCAAGCGCTAGAGAGCAAACCGGGGGCGCTCAGCAGTGTGAAGGTGGGTCTCACCTTTGAGAAAGAAGGTTCTCTGATAGGAAGACATTTGAGACCTGAAGGAAGTGAGGGAGGCAATCGTGCAGGTACCTGGAGAAGAGTATTACAGGCAGAGGGAAATGGCAAGCACAAAAGCCCAGGGCAGGAAAGCGACTGGTGTATTTGAAGCTCAAGAGGAAAGCCTGCGCAGCTGGAGCAGAGAGAGCAAGCGGGAGCCTGGAGGCAGCTGAAGATGACCACGGAGAGGCCGAGGTGAACGTCTGGGGCAGAGAGGGAAGGGCAGAGGGCAGACCAGGAGCAACTTGTAAAGATGTGGCGCTTTTACTGCACATGAGATAGGAAGTCAGGAGCATGATAACCAGCAGAAGAGTGACGTGATCTGACTTTTACACCTTAGCAGGATCCCCCTGGCTGTTTTGAGAACAGACTGACAGGAAGCAAAGGTGGAAGCAGGAAGCCCAGGTAGGGATGCTCTTACTACAATTCAGGCGAGTGATGATGTGGTTTGCACCAGGGTGGAAATGGTGGAGGTGGTAGGAACCAGATGTGTTCTGGATCTATTTTGAACATACATCCAACAGAATTTGCTGATGAATTGTCTCTGGGGTGTATGAGAATTGACAGGAATCAAGAATGACTTAATGTGGCCGGGCGCAGTGGCTTACGCCTGTAATCCCAGCACTTTGGGAGGCCGAGGTGGGCAGATCACGAGGTCAGGAGATCGAGACCATCCTGGCTAACACGGTGAAACTCCGTCTCTACTAAAAATACAAAAAATTAGCCGAGTGTGGTGGCTGCTGCCTGTAGTTCCAGTTACTGGGGAGGCTGAGGCAGGAGAATGGCATGAACCCGGGAGGTGGAGCTTGCAGTGAGCCGAGATCTCACCACTGCACTCCAGCCTGGGCAACAGAGGAAGACTCCATCTCAAAAAAAAAAAAAAGAATGACTTAATGTATTCAGTAAAATGATGTGTACCAAATGTCAGGCACTGTCCCAGACACAGTGAATGAAACAAACAAAAATCCTGCCCTCACGAACTTTCTCTCTAGTGGGGAAAACGGAACACACAGAAATAACAAATTTTAAGTATGCTGGGTGGTGGTAAGTGCTAAGAAAAAAAACAAAGCAAGGATAAGATTAGGAAACATCACAGGTAGGGGTTGTGATTATAAAGAGGGTTTCAAAAAAGCCCTCACCAAGGAGGTAGGATTGAAGTAAAGACCTGAAGGAGGTGAAGGGGTGAACCACATAGCTATCCTGGGGAACACCATTTCCAGCAGAGAGAACAGCATGTGCAAAGGTCCTGAGGTTTTAAACACATTGACTTTGAGATATCAATTAGACATCAAAATGGAGCTGTCTTGTGGGTAATTGTTGACATACAGTCTGGAGTTCAGGGGAGATCACTGAGACGATCTCCAAAGTAGTCCTCTTGGCATTGGGCCCACCCTACTCCAGGTAGTTGTGAGCAACTATCAAAGTTTCCCTGGGACTGATGGGTTTGCCAGGATACAGAACTTTCAGGGCTAAAACCAAGACAGTCCTGGGTAAGCCAGAGAGTTGGTCACACTAATTGCAGGTAGTCCTCCATCCTGCTGCCAGAGAGGTGCTTCTCAAATGTAATCCTAAAAAACAATGGCTCCTGAAAATCTTTGAGTTGTTCCTTCTAGCATGCAGGATAAAAGTCAACATTCTGAAGAGCTCAGTGCAAATATCCCTTCCTATTCTGGCTCCAGCATCTCTCCTGCCCCTCCCTCACTGCACCATCCCTTTCCCGCTGCCCCTGCCAGCCAGCATACCTTTCTCAACAACCATCCAGCTCTCTGGCATTCACGCTTCCTGAATGCATGGTATATTAGTTTGTTCCCTGCTAATAAAGACATACCTGAGACTGGGTAATTTATAAAGGAAAGAAGTTTAGTTGACTCACCGTTCCACAGGGCTGGGGAGGCCTCAGGAAACTTACAATCATGGTGGATGGGAAGCAAACAAGTCCTTCTTCACACGGCTGCCACAAGGAGAAGTGCCAAGCAAAAGGGGGGAAAGCCCTTTATGAAACCATCATATCTCGTGAGAACTCACTCACCATCATGAAAACAGCATGAGGGTAAGCACCCCGATGATTCCATTGCCTCCCACTGGGTCCCTCCCATAACGTGGGGATTGTGAGAACTACAATTCAAGATGAGATTTGGGTGGGGACACAGCCAACCCATATCACATGGGGATGTTTTAAACCACCCCAACCCCGGTCTTCTCATAGCCTAATTTCTTTGCCCACCTTTCCCCTGGCCTTCTGCTTCTGTGTGTAGTAAAAATTCTTCTCTTGCTTAAATCTCATTTTGAACACACCTTCTGGAAGCCTTCTAGCTCCACGACCAGGGTACTCTCTCTGTCCTGCTGAGGGCTGAATCCTGGCTTGGTGGATCCAGAAGCTTGTACAATTTGGGGGCAGCTTTAAGAAAAATAATAAGTTACAAATTTAGGTATAAAATGAGTACTTATTTAGAAGGGACACATGTAAATGAGGAGTCCTGAGGCGGAAGAATGACAGTAAATTGGCCTCTGATCCTACCTTTTCCATTCCATGCAGTAATTGTAGGTTTCTGGGGATTAAAAGACGTGAGGTGACCCACTTGTGTGAAATGGCCAGGTAGGCCTCCTGGCCAGAGTAAGTGCTTAATAAATATTTCTTTCTCCTCTTTTCCCACCGTGGGGTTCTGCCTGCCTTTCATCAGTCACATCCTCCAAAGGCTGGGCAACAAGCCAGGAAATGATGCTGTTTTCTATGAATACAGGAACTGATTTAGCTCAGCTGTCTTACATTTCAGAATCAAGATCCATGTTTTAGCTGAAATATTTTCCCTGCCACGGATGAGTTAAGATGACTTAATTGATCCTTTGACCCTTATATTTTGTCAGCAGGTCAGAATGTATGTCTCTAATGTGACACTGTGTATTCGAACTGAGTCCAGAGTCTGTAAATAAGGATGGGAGAGTGCTGTTTTCTGCTATTTAAGCAAATCAATGTTATTGTTTTAAAGGGACCAACTTCCTTCCTTGTAAATCTAAGTATATAATAAATTAATAATTCATCTTCCCTGAAATAGTTATTATAGGCATTCTGCTGTCTGAGAAAAACAAGTTGTCTAAGAATTGGATGCTTGTGGGTAACACCACCACCATCAATCACAGCGACTCTGTCTGTTGCTTTCAGTCATTTGTCTAATGCCCACAACAACCTTGGGAGGTGGTAGAGTGTCTCCATTTTAAATGTGAAGAAACACAGAAGATATCAAATAACTTATGCAAGGTTACAGAGCCAGTAAGTTCTAGAGGCAGTATTTTTTTTTTTTTGAGATGGAGTCTCACTCTGTCACCCAGGCTGGAGTGCAGTGGGCACGATCTCGGCTCACTGCCACCTCCACCTCCTGGGTTCAAGCAATTCTCCTGCCTCAGCCTCCCAAGTAGCTGGGATTACAGGTGTATACCACCACGCCTGGCTAATTTTTTTATTTTTATTTTTAGTAGAGATGGGGTTTCACTACATTGGCCAGGCTGGTCTCGAACTCCTGACCTCAAATGATCCACCTGCCTCGGCCTCCCAAAGTGCTGGAATTACAGACGTAAGCCACTGCGCCCAACCTAGAGACAGCATTCTAACTTGTCTCTTGTGGGCATGCCACCACTCTCTCTGTAGGGGAAACATTACAGTCTGCAGTGTCGGCTCTTACCAAGGACAGCAACCCCTTGAACTTCCTTCTAGATGAACCATTCTGCTTCTTTGTATTGCCTGGATAAAGCCCAATTCTCTGTGCCACTTCAGAAGCCAACAATCCCAACCAGTCCCTGGTCTCACAGGCTGAGGCATGTGTTTGGACGAATAAAGATCTTCAGATGATGCCCCTGTGCCCTCAGCTTTTGAGTTTACCTAGCTCACCTTGGTGTTTGTTAAATGTTGTTCAAGTGTCTGTAACATTCAGTCACTGCTTTTTTTTGGATAGAAATCGCCTGCTGATGATGATGGATGATGGTTAAATCTACATGGACTTACTTACATGCCAAGAATGTGCTAAGAGCTTTACAAATTTTCGTTTAATTCTTGCAACAACCCTATGAGTTAAATATTAATGTCCTCATTTTTATTTAACTGAAATACCTAAGGACTAAAAAGGTACAGGAAGAAAACTAGTTTTAGATCACCTAGGTAACTACTAACCAGAAGAGCTAGGATACACACCAGGATCTAGCCAATCCACAGTACAATGCTGCCCTTAGCCACTGTGCTATTTCTAGTGGGAGAAGGGTCAGTATTATTCAATAACTAGCATAAACTCTAGCCAGATTTAGGAGATACATTTATTTCTAGGCAAAGAGTATTTATCTATCTATCTATCTATCTATCTATCTATCTATCTATTCACTCATTGACACAGACTGTTCCTTTTTCCTGGAATATTATACTGCTCTCTCTTTATTTATGGAGCTAACCTCCTTATCATCCATCAAGTCTCATTTTTAAGTTTCACCTCCTAGCCTGACCTAGTGTCTTATCTCTGCACCCTCATGGTACACTGCCTATCCTAGCCAGGGGTGGCTCTATGTTTTGTGGGCCTGACGCATGAAGTACAGTCATTGAGAATGACTTAAAGGGTAAGCAAAGGTAGAAACTCACGGTAACTAGAACTTAACGTGCATTTCCTCTTCAGGTTTTGGTTTTTCTGAAATGCTCGATAAAGCATCATCACAGCCCTATATTGCTTTGTGCTTAATCCAAGTATTTGGGTTTTATTTCTCCAGGATATGATATCATCTCACCTTGGTAGATAGATCAAAGTTCAAACAATTTAAAACTCTAATTGCTGTAATTCAGATTTGAGTTGCTGAGCTTTATATTCAGCACCCCCAAAAGTTGTATCCCCAATAGAAAAGTGGGAGCAAACAGTGCTGACCCAACCTGAGGCTCTAATTGCCAGCACCTGCCATTATAGTTTCAGTGGTCAGCTTAATTTACAATGTGTAATTATTCGAGCTATTTTTGCTTATACAGACTTTGTTGAAATCAGGTCATGACAAATATTGTACTGTATTAACCGATACTAAAACTTAGGGATGCTTTTTTCTTGCACACAGTAACAGGAACTCAGCAAGATGTTATTAGCCACATCTTACCTGTAAGAGAACTGAAGCTGAGAGGTATGATCTCCTAAAGCCACACAAGCTAGTGAAAAGCAGAACAAACCAGGTTGATTACAAAGTGAGTGTCTTTTGTAGTGTGCCACCCCAGAATCAAATCAGAAAAAATCCCCAAATCTTATGGCTTCAGCAATCACATTAGAGATTTACATTTCTGTGTACAAATTAGTCTTACTAGAGTAGAATACATTTAACACGGACAATAAGTATAATCAATATTTCTGCACGTGGTATTTCTAAAAAGCCTGCATTGGAGCTACCTGGGTATTATTGCCTCCCATTTACTTCACTTTGTTGCCAATCATGGAATTGACCTGCTATTGATACAAGTGAGCAGATGAATACCTTGAAACCTTTTGTGAATTTAGGTGTGGTCATTCCTCTTGTTAATATTTCAGCTCAAACCAGAATCTTTGCTTACAAATCCCAAGACGTTTCTAAAGTTAACTCTAGATTCTTGGTCCTCAGTGGGAATTGAAGTATAGCTAAGAGTTGACCTTCAAAGTCCCTTTATGATTCCTGGATGCTGGTCGAGGGCACCATGGCATTAAACCAGGCTTCCTCCAAATTCTCCTTCTCTGTCAATTAAGTGAAACAGCCCTGTGTCATTTCTCATTTCCCCTCTTCTGTGGCACAAGTCGTTTATCATCTGAATAAGTGGACTTGAAATTACAGATGGCACCTATGCCCCCTTTCTCCGTCTACCCCAGGGCACACTTCTTGGGAGTAAAACGGCGACAATGGGCTTACATTGACAGTAGGAAGACATATTTCCTTTACATCTCTCCCACCATCCCCTCATTGCTATATGGTCATGAGTCCATCTTAACATTTCTCCCAATTATTTCTGGAAAATCGGGGTTGGGGAGCTCATGGGCTCACCAGTTCAAGCTCCTATGCTATCATCTGATAGCCACCATGGAGGTCTTTGGGGAGGTCTCAGGCTCACCAAGCTGCACCAGCACAGTACTCCCGCTGGTGTCCACCAGAGGGCACTGGCTCCCATGGAGGCTATGGGTCCCACCAGAGCTGCACCCAGGGCCCTCCCTGTGGCCCACCACTGCGGCCACCTCCCTACTGCACCCTCTAGTGTCCCACCCTGCAGCTGCTCTGTTAGGAGGAGGAAAGGTTCTTTCTGTGCCTTTTAGCCCCCGCCCCACACCAAGTGTAGCCCAAAGGAAAGCTGACTTGTGTTCAGATACTCACAGATGTGAGATGTGTGAGAGCAGCTGTTAGTTTTTACTCGTAGCGCCTCCTCTAGGCTTCGGATGGGAGTGCCTGGGAGCTGGGCTGCACTATACGCAAACCACTCCTCCTGCCTGGACATTGTTGTTGGACTGAATTGTGTGCCTTGATCTCTGTCCTTAGGATGAACTCTTCCAGGAGAATCTAATAGCTCTTTAAGCAAAGAGACTCCTGCTAGGCCCACCCACCAGTCCCTGCCCTATGCAAGTGAATCCTAGCAGGGGAAGAGATTACTCTGCAACTAAGACCCTTGGAATTGCAGTACAGTGAAATCACCTGCTTCCAGCCCTCAACTCCAAAACATCTAGGATGATTGACCTCCACAAAGCAAGCCCAGCACTTTCTCCCGACTTGAGGCAGATTTTTCAGGCATGAGAGGTCACAGCTGCACCCTCACTCCCATTCCAACCCCACCAAGGAGTTGGCAGAAAGTCCAGGCCAACTGAAAACCCAGCCGTGGGATAGCCTGCTCCAGCCAGCAACTGTGTGTCACCTCCACTGATCTCCTGGGCCTGAGCAAGTCAGGATATATGTCAGCTCCCACCTGGGGTGGCTACTTCTTAATGTTGCTGAGGTCCTTAGAGCAGGAGCCAAGAAAAATGCAGCAATTGTGAGACTCTGCAATTCTGGAATCTCTGTTAAATGCTTGAGTTGTGAAGGTGCAAACATAAACCTCATTATCTCTTTTCTGGGAATTTTGCTTTTCCAAAAGAGTATTTGCCACTAGCCCCTTTGACAGCGGCAAACATAAGGATATTGTGGGTTCTGACAGAACAAATTTCCTTCTGGAAATAGTTGCAGAAAGAGGACAAAGGAGGCCAAAATGAGTGCAAGTGGGTAGCAAAAACTCAACATACCAACCCCAGTGTTGTTCCCTGCCACCTCCTCCCCCTGCTTGCACTTCAGCTTGGGTTGGGAATGCCTGCTGCCAAAAGTGCCAGTGCAGTTAAATGCTGCTTAGCCTCACCAGTGGCTTCTCTCTCACTTGGAGAAATAATAACTAGTCAAATGCTGAAGATCCTCCAGGCATATTAATGATCTGTTCATGTTGTTTATAGGACAAATGGAATGACTATAACCAAGATGCTGACAGTGAGTGATGATTACTATCTGACAAAGCACTATTCTCAGTAAAGTCTGGTTTTCATCTGGGGAGACTGAGGGAAAATTCAAAGGCGCAAAGCAAATGGCAGAAGCCTGGCAGATTTTTGTACCGGTTTCTAACATTCATGGATTCCCTAGCATGCTCCAGGCACTGTGAAGTGGTTACTTAGTTATCTCCTTAATCTACACAACAGGTACCTCTGAAGTGAGTACTGTGATCCTTACCTATAGCCAAAGAACCCTGGTAACTTATCTAGGCTTCCACAATGGCAAAGAAAAATATCCCTAAGGGATTCTGACCAAGTCCTTAAATCATTAGCACCATTGGTCAAGACTCAGTTGCAAGAGACAGAAACCCAGCTCAACGTATGCACCATCTAACTAACTTCAGGCATGGCTAGATCCATGGATCTAACCATGTCACATGCACTAACTCCATCTCTCCTCATTGATCTTTTTATCTCAGTTTGCCACAGCTTCATTCTGTGTGTGTCGTAAACTTTATTCTCTTCTGCAGCAGAGCTTCCCCTTATACAATCGGGAAGCTGAACACAAATAGTTCCAGCCAACATTATCATTTATCTCATGATCCCAGAGGAAGAGAGAGCCTTTCTTTTTCAGAATCCATGTGTAATCTCTCAGGGGAGATGCTGGCTCCATTCAGGTCACATTGCATCTATCCTTAAACCAGTCACCACAGTGGGGAGTTGAGTCCCGTGACTGACAGCCCACGAAGATCACATGAAGAGCGAAGCGGTGTCTGTGTGAAAGGAAGGTTACTGGACAAAACCCAGATGCCTATTAGAAGCAATTTAATAGAACTAATTGGGACTTAACTTAGATGGAGTCCCTTATGAACTTGGGTCTGCCAGTTTTCATGGGATTAATTTCTTTTTGTTTTACAATCTCTCGTGTGTGGGATAAACTTGTTAAAATGGGATCAGAAGAACACACCAGGAAGCCCCAACCAGGTTTGTGTGTGTGTTAGAATTAATTTTAAAGTGAGCGGCTAGCAGTTTTCTTTCTAGAATAAAACTGGCCTGGACACTCCAAAAATGGTCATTTCATAAAAGGAAAAAAAAAAATAACGCTGAGGAACCACACCAGATTAAGGAGACTCAAGAATCATGACAACTAAATACAGTCTGTGATCTTTTTTATTAGATCCTGGATTTAAAACTGTATATTAAAATGGCATTATTGTGACAATTTTTCAATCTTAGTATCTCTAGGTTAGATAATGATATTTCATTAATGTCACATTTCCTGAGTGAGACTGTGGTTATATGGAAGAATGTCCTGGTTATTAAGGGGCACATGCTGCAGTATTGATGGATGAAGGGTCGATTATGCAACTAATTCTCAAATGGCTCAGAAAAAGATATATACACACAGATATAAGGAGAGAAAAAATAGAAACTATAGCAAAATATTAAGAATTGATGAATCCAGGTGAAAGGTATGTGGGTGTTCATTATAACACTGTACTATTCTTGTAACACTTCTCTAGATTTCAAATTTTTCTAAATACAACATTGACGAGAAAAGAAAAAATTAAGGTACAGCCTCATAACAATCTAAAATTTAACTCCCCCACCCATAACACAGAAAGTAAAGTCAAAAAAATTCAATCGTGTAAATGTGAGGTCATTTAGTGCCAGGCTAATTACGTGACTGAGGATTTAACAGCCAGGGTTGCAGGAGTCCAAACTGTCCAGGTCCACTGCTGTTGGCGCCACCTGGTGGCAGTTATCCGCTGAAGGCTGGGGATTTGTTCTGGGTCCTATTGGTAGTGATGCCAGGAATCTGCAGGTGGTAGCACCCCTTTCCTCAATCAGATCCAGGAGCTTGCCCAGGAGTATTCCGACAACAAGGAGACCTACCCTCTTGTTTCCTGCTTTCCAAGAAGGGTTGCAGGTCGTGGGCAGGGTTCGAGGTGAAACACTGTGGGTCTAGTCCACGTGGCAAGCACTGGCATCCAGCACCTGTTGTGATAGCAGGCGGTGGGCTCTGCCACTCTGCCTGCAACAAAGTCCCTGGCTATGGAAACCTAATGACCACTACTAGTTCAATGAGGAAGTGCTTGGAAGAGTTTGATGCAGTTGCCTGTATCAAATCATGGCTGAGAGGGGAACATCACTTTGTCAGTGCAGCAAGGTCAGAAGAAAGATCACACTACTAATTTCTAAAAGTCAACAAACAGTTGAGAGACCATTAAAATTATTGGATACATTATTTGCACTCCAACTTACATCATTTAAAGCAGTTTTATTACAGAATAAAAGGGAATGTATTTTAAATTTTTATTTATACTTTTTTATAGAATTTTTTCTTTTTCTGTTTTTTTGTTTTTTTGTTTGTTTGAGATGGAGTCTCACTCTGTCGCCCAGGCTGGAGTGCAGCAGCATAATCTCGACTAACTGCAACCTCCACCTCCTGGGTTCAAGCAATTCTCCTGCTTCAGCCTCCTGAGTAGCGAGTAGCTGGGACTACAGGTGCACACCACCACGCCTGGCTAATTTTTGTATTTTTTTCTAGTAGAGATGGGGTTTCACCATGTTGGCCAGAGTGGTATTGAACTCCTGACCTCAGGTGATCTGCCTGCCCTCAGCCTCCCAAAGTGGTGGCCATAGATTAATTTTAATTTCAATACATCACACCCGACTCATAGATTAATTTCAATTACCATATTGTTTTAAAATATTTTAATATCACCTGTGCACGAAGGTATGTTTTATTTTTGTTTTTGTTTGAGATGGAGTCTTGCTCTGTCACCCAGGCTGGAGTGCAATGGCACGATCTCAATGCAACATCCGCCTCCCAGGTTCAAAGGATTCTCGTGCCTCAGCCTCCTGAGTAGCTGGGACTACAGGCGTGCACCATCATGCCTGGCTAATTTTTTGTATCTTTAGTAGAGACGGGGTTTCATCATGTTGGCCAGGCTGGTCTAAAACTCCTGACCTCAAGTGATCTGCCGGCCCTGGCCTCCCAAAGTGCTGGTATTACAGGCATGAGCCACTAAGCCCAGCCAAATATGTTTTGAATACCAACCTGTACACACACCACTATATATACATACATACATATATACACATATATACATACGTGTATAAACACCAAAAGTTATTCTAGCCTGTTTTCTGAATGGAAAATTGGTCATACGGTACCACTTGTAGGTGTCCTTTCCCTACTGTTTTATTCTTTTTTAAATCTTGTTAATCCAGATAGTGTTTATGGTATGATTTATTTAACAGTACCATCTGCGTATGGTATGACTTACGACTTATATCTTGCCTATTTTAAGAAAAGATTTGAGGTGGTTTATGATACTCAATCATATATAAATCAAGGCAATAGGGCCGGGCGTGGTGGCTCACGCCTGTAATCCAGCACTTTGGGAGGCCAAGGTGGGTGGATCACAAGGTCAGGAGTTCGAGACCAGCCTGGCCAATATGGTGAAGCCCTGTCTCTACTAAAAACACAAAAATTAGCCGGGCATGGTGGCACTCGTGTTTAGTCCCAGCTACTCGGGAGGCTGAGGCGGAAGAATTGCTTGAACCCGGGAGGCAGAGGTTAATCGCCTGAACCGGGGAGGTGGAGGTTGCAGTGAGCCGAGATCTTGGCACTGCACTCCAGCCTGGGTGAGACTCTGTCTCAAAAAAATAAATAAATAAATAAATAAATAAAACAAGGCAATGAAAAAAGATTATGAAAAACCATAAAAGAGGGGTGAACATGAGGTAAGCTAAATAGTCACAATTTTAGCTTTAAATTTCAGGGGGAAACAAAATGAAACAAAATGAGCTCTTGCTTCTAGATCCTCACCTCCAAAGGACAGCCAGAGTTTATTCTGGCTAGAAGGACACCCAGGAGAGCAGGACAATTGGAGCCAAGGAGTCTCTCAGTAGCAGCATCTGGTGACACCAGAACCAGAGAGTGGCTTCATGAAGACCAAGAGACCAAGAGGCCAAAACTCCATAGGCCATGAATGGCTCTCAGAATGGGTTGGCCAAGCCCAGGGCCAAAGGCAGGAACTGCACCACTAAGGACACAAGCAAGGAGCAGCAGTGGGGGTCAGGAAAGAGCATTCCTGAGTGACAGCTGTGGGCAGCTGCTGGAACTGCAGGGCCGGCCTTGAGGTGGAAAGGAAAACAGGGCTTCAAGGACCAGGGATACAGAGGACACTGATATAACTCTGCATCATTAAAGAAATCTGTGTTTATCTTTCATCGAAGGGCATAGTAACGTGGCAACGATGAATTTTGTAAATGATACAGAAACATTCTTCTCATGAATGCTTCTCCTTGACAAAAGATAGGACACATAGTAAAAAAAATAAAAATTTAAATTAAAAGGCTGAATAAGAGCTAAATGCATTTTGTGCAAATCAGTAGCATTTCTACATACCACTGAGAAGCAATTAGGAAATATAATGAGAAGGAGATTCCAGCTGCAGCAGCAAGAAAAAGATAAAGTAGCGAAGTACCTGGGAGTAATTTTTTACGAGAAATGTGCGTGACCTCTATAAAGAAAACCCAAAACTTTACTGAGAGAGTTAAAATTGAGTTCCATTAATCAATCCTTTGATTAATGGGACGGCATAAGAAACGTCTTAAGCTGTCAGTTCTTCACAAACTCACTTATGGATTAATGGCTCCCAAATGAAATTCCAATGGGGGAAAAAAGAAAAGGAAAATGTTTTAAAGTTTACATGAACAAAGATGAATAGCAGTTAACTTTAAAAAGTCAGTATATGTGTTCTTGGTAGGGTGGACAAATGATGGTGAAGAGTTCCACATTGTAGAAAATTCCAAAGCAATAACTGAAATAGTCTTCCAAGAACAGAGATCACAGTAGGGTCTATAAGAGATATAGACTGGATTATATATAATAATTTCATGTCTATTTTTTCAAAAAGTCACCACGAAATAATGTGGAAGAGAAGAATAATTCAATCAATGGTGTTAGAATACTTGGTTAGATATTTGGCAGGAAAGTCATTATGTCACACATTCATCCCAATGCATTTCAAGTGGATGAAGACTTTATATTTAAAAATCAAACCCTAAAAGAACAAGAGAAAATAAAATAAATATTTGTCAAATTTCTAGGGGCAGTGTAACTTTTCAAACTTGGGAGTAATTGAAGAAGTCGTAAGAGTTAAGAGATTTCACTGCACACAATTTAAAACACCTTCATATAAAAATACATAACCAAACAAAAGATAGGCCAGGCATGGTGGCTCACGCCTGTAATCCCAGCACTTTCGGAGGCCGAGGTGGGAGGGTTGCTTGAGCTCAGGAGTTCAAGACTAGCCTGGACAACATGGAGAAACCCCGTCTCTACAAAAAATACAAAAGTCAGTGGGGCATGATGCCCTGTACTCCCAGTTAGTTAGTCAGGAGGCTGAGGTAGGAGGATCACATAAACCCAGGAGGTTGAGGCTGCAATGAGCTGTGATGGCACTACAGTCCAGCCTAGGTGACAGAGCGAGACTCTGTCTCAAAATAAACAAACAAACAAAACACACACACACATAGACACACACACACACACACACACACACACAAGATAGACTGGGAAATATATACTCAACAAGGGCAAAGGCAAGGATTAATATATTTTACCTTTATGTAATAACGAGTATGCCAATTAGCAAAAGGACCACTAAGACGGGTAGGAATAAAAATGAGCAAAGGACATGAATAGAACTTGTCAGCCACAGTAGTCGTCAAGGAAATGAGAATAAAAAGAACAACAAAATAGCATGTTTTATTTCTTAAATATGTATATTTTACTACACAGAGACTACCCAGAGTTGAAGAAGGGGAGAGGTACTAGGAAAGACAAGTTCTTAACTCTACCAGTGGCATTGGAAATCAAGAAAAGACATTCAAGGCTGGGCATGGAGGCTCACTCTTATAATCCCAGCACTTTGGGAGGCCGAGGCAGGCAGATCACTTGAGGCCAGGAGTTCGAGACCCACCTGGCCAACATGGTGAAATCCTGTCTCTACTGAAAAAAAAAAAAAAATACAAAAATTAGCTGGGCAGCTGGGCGCGGTGGCTCACGCCTGTAATCCCAGCACTTTGGGAGGCTGAGGCGGGCAGATAACCTGAGGTCAGGAGTTCAAGACCAGCCTGGCCAACATGGTGAAAAATACAAAAATACTAAAAATACAAAAATTAGCCAGATACGGTGGTGCGCGCCTGTAATCCCAGCTACTCGGGAGGCTGAGGCAGGAGAATCGCTTGAACCTGGGAGGTGGAGGTTGCAGTGACCCAAGATCGCAACACTGCACTCCAGCCTGGGTGACAAAACGAGACTCCATCTCAAAAAATAATAATAATAATAAGCTGGGCATGGTGGCACATGCCTGTAATCCTAGCTACTCTGGAGGCTGAGGCACTGAGGTTGCAATCAGCCAAGATCACACCTCTACACTCCAGCCTGGGCAAGAGTGAGACCCTGTCTCAAAAAAAAAAAAAAAAAAAAAAACAAAGAAAGAGAGAGAGAGACAGAGAGAGATAGAGAGAGACAGAGAAAGCAAGAGACAGAGAAAAGAAAAAGAAAGAAAGAAGGAAGGAAAGAGAAAAGACGTTTAATAGCAGTTAGTGATATTTACCAAGAACTATAAAAACATTCTTTAACATTGACCAGTAATCCTAATAAAATTAAGGTATTTCTGACAAATAGAAATATTTTTAGATTAGTTGCACTAAAGGATTCTTTTGTTTGCAGCCAAAAGGACATGCTTTAAAGTTGACCTGCAAACTTTTAACATCCCTGTTGCTGAAAGTGTTTTTCCCTCCAGGACACCATCTTTCTTCTGCCTATGAATGCATTTGTGGATGATTATAAGCCTGACGATAAAGTAGACTAACTGGTAAATCTCAGGGTGGCTTAGAGTTCTTTCTTCTCTTAATAATGTGACCAATCTTTCATCTAATAAGTATTTTTTGAGCACAATCTGTATGCATACCACTGGAAGAGGTACATAGATTTGTAAGATACAACTCCTGCCTCCGGGAAGCTTAGACCCTGGTAGAAGAGTTTATATGCCATGTTTAGGAGCATCCAAGCAAAAATCCAAAGTAGAAAACAAAAGTCACTCTTTGAAGTACCAGATGCATTGTGACATTTCTATTTTGAAATAGGTACTGTATGTACATCACACCATCTTCCATGCAAGTTTCTAGAATGAGATATATTGCTAGTCTCAAGTTACTTCATTAGTAGATGAAGAAAGTGACAGAAACTCAGTAGAGATTCTTTGCAAATAAGCATCCCCAAGGTGAACATCCTTGTCAGAGGCTCAGACACAGTAAGCAAGGGATAAACCATTAACCACACACATCGACAGTTCTAGGGGAGAAGCAGGAGAGCTGGAAAGATCCAGAAAGATAGCAAGCTGCTTCTCTACCTCCGGGATTCATTATATGGTAGTTATTCTGACCTGAACAAGAGTGAGTCTGGCATACTAACATTTGAACCAACCATCCCCAAGATCTAGGATCTGCGGATACACCTTCCTGGGCTCTCTAGCCCTGGTGCAAAATGAAGGGTCTGACTACAAAATCTTTATTCTCAGTTGAGAAATTTGTTAAACTTTTTTCTTCCATGAGGAACCACATTCTCTTTTCACGTGTGTGTTTGTGTAGGTTTTTATGTATAAAGTCTGGCATAAAGTAAGCACAAAAAAAAAATTTGGATAGAGTTAATCCAGGCAGCTGCATCTTAAGATGCTTTTTTTTTTTTTGAGACAGAGTCTCGCTCTGTCACCCAGGCTGGAGTGCCGTGGCATGATCTCGGCTCACTGCAAGCTACGCCTCCTGGGTTCATGCCATTCTTCCACCTCAGCCTCCTGAGTAGCTGGGACTACAGGTGCCCGGCTCATTTTGTTTTTGTGTTTTTAGTAGAGACAGGGTTTCATCGTGTTAGCCAGGATGGTCTCGATCTCCTGATCTCATGATCCACCCACCTTGTCCTCCCAAAGTGCTGGGATTATAGGCATGAGCCACCGTGCCCGGTCAAGATGCTTTTTTAAGGAAAGAAGCTCATGTCTAAGATTATTCCATAGAAACTGGTTTTTCCCCAAAACTTATGCTTCATCTTAGCTTTCATTTATGATCCTATTTCTTTTTTTTCTTTCTTTCTTTTTTTTTTTTTTTTGAGACAGTCTTGCTCTGTCACCCAGGCTGTTGTGCAGTGGTGCGATCTCGGCTCACTGCAACCTCTGCCTCCTGGGTTCAAGCAATTCTCCTGCTTCAGCCTCCCAAGTAGCTGGGATTACAGGTGTGTGCCACCACGCCTGGCTATTTTTTTTGTATTTTTAGTAGAGACAGATTTCACCATGTTGATCAGGCTGGTCACAAACTCCTGACCTCGTGATTCGCCTGCCTTGGCCTCCCAAAGTGCTGAGATTACAGGCATGAGCCACCGCATCCAGCCTTATGATGCTGTTTCTTACAACTACTGCATACTTGGTTTATATGGATTTTATTTTTCTCCTAGAGACCTAAGCAGTGAATAGAGGTTAATTTGTTATCTAGTCCATTGATTTTTCTCCTAAGAAAATGGGTTTCTTTTTCAGCATTTTCATCTATTAATTGCTACTTATACCATAAGTGGCTTCTCCAAGCTAACTTATGTTAATGTCTGTGGACCCAGAAAATCTGAGACAGGTCTCAGTTAATTTAGAAAGTTTATTTTGCCAAGATTGAGGACATGCACCTGCCACACAGCCTCCAGAAATCCTGACGACATGTGCCTAAGGAGTTTGGGGCACAGCTTGGTCTTATATATTTTACAGAGACCTGAGATATCAATCAGTATATGTAAGAAGTACATTGGTTCGGTCTGGAAAGGTGGGACAACTCAAAGCAAAGGCAGGAAATGTGGAGGAAGCTAGGAGGCGGCTTCCAGGTCACAGGTAGGTGAGAGACAAACCGTTGCATTCTTTTGAGTTTCTGATTAGCCTTTCCAAAGGAGGCAATCAGACGTGCATTTATCTCAGTGAGCAGAGGGAAAACTTTGAATAGAATGGGAGGCAGGTGGCCTAAGCAGTTCCCAGCTTGAATTCTCTCTTTAGCTTAGTGATATGGGCCCAAGATATTTTCCTTTCCCATGTCTAACATATTTTCTGAGTCATGTAACATTTCCTGTGGTTATTGTCATATCTGGCCATGATTGTTTGAACTCATACTTCATTCTTATTTCTAAACTCTCTAGAGTATTGCAGATATGTAGGAGGTCTCCAAGGGAACCCCCAATGAATAGGACCCTTCTCTGTCCAGGTTCTGAGCAATTTGGGAAATAAACTAATGACTAAAGATAGAAACCAAAATAACAACGTTATTCATTACAGAAGCTAGGTGGAAGGGCAAAGTTTAGGGTACTAACCGAATGAGCCTGCTGACAAGATTAGGAGATTTAAGCACCAAATTCCAGGCAGAAATGAATCCAAAAAGCTGTCCTATCCCCTTACCTTTTAGAACTGAAGAGCAGAGTAGAATTTCTCTCTGGTCAGACAGTCTCCTTCCATAGGAAAAAAAAGTGTGAAATTCTTCTCAAATTTACCAATCAAGGAAGTTACTACCTCCCTGGGGTGGGCTGAGAAAAGGGAAAGGAGCCAGGAGTTAAACTGACTGAGTGTTCTTCATAGGAAAGAGACATCATGAGATGGGAAGAAGGGTTCCCCACGAATAAGATGCACATCAAGAAGCAATAACAAGAAAGGGAAAGAGAAAGGAACTGGAAATCAAAATATTTGTCACTCGTCCTGATTCTGCCATATTTTCTGGCTATGAGGACTTGAGCAAATAATATCTCCCTGAGCCTCAGTTTTCTCATCCATAAAATGGAGATAATAATATCTCTTCTTGACCATCAAGAATAATAATACAAGATAATAATTTTTGTATTATTATTATTCATTAATTCTTGTATTAATAATAATACAAGAATAATACAAGGCTGTATTATTTCACTACAGGGTGACATGAAATAATATGGCCTAAAAAACTGTTGAACATGAGGACATGATATTAGCAAATGGAAACTTACACAAATCCTCAATGAAAATCATAAGATAACGAGTTTGATCCTTTAGTGGACGGTTTCTTCCTCTCAGCTTCCAAACAGAGCACAGCTATTTTTAGTCTTGCTTCCTAAAATGCTCCTATTTTTTTTCAGCCGCCTTCAGTACAGTTCTCAATACAGCTGTAAGGTGACCAGAGATTCCCCGAGGACTTCCTGGACATTTCCGTCTTAGGCCCTACATTTTGCTCCCTGGATTGTGTATTCTGCTTGCCCACAGCCATGGTACAGATGAAAGCTCTGAACTGGTTTGTCTAAGGAAGGAGATGCCTAGCTCCTTGGAGGCTTGTTCCAGCTGACCCTAACAATAGCTTGATTCTTCCTAATTGATAGGGAGGAGCTCGGAGGCAAACCTGTTCCTCCTCTGAGGTCCCTGTCTCCATGAGTAGCAGCAGCAGCCACCTCTCAGTTGCTAAGCTAGAAACCAGGGCTTCATCGCTGGCTCCTCCAGCACCCTCCACATCCCACATAGTTATTTATTGAAACTTTCTATGAGTTAGGTGATTTTAAAAATGTTATACAGATCTTGTCTTTCTTAATCATTAATACAACCCCATGAAGTAGGTCCTATTTTTATTTCCAGTTTACAGTTGAGGAAGCAAATGCCCAGAAAGGTTAAGTAACTTGCCCAAGTCCGACAGCTGTGGTTTTATTGGCATTCGAACTTCCACATTCTATCACTGTCAAGTACTGTATATTTTATCTCCCAACTGTTTTGAAGTCTTCTCCCAACTCTTCACTCCTACAATCTTTGTTGACTTGCATCCCTCATCGTCTCTCCTCCAAACTGTTGCAGCATCTAACTGAAATGCCCCTCCCTCTTTTCTTGGACTCTGCCCACCCTCTTCAAACACATTTTCCCTGCTTCTGCTCACCCCACATCTTCCACATACCCTGAGTATTTTCAATTCCCGCAATACAATACAATTTCAACTCCCGGAATACAATACAAGTGTCAAGTGTCCATGTCTTTGAATGTGGTTTTCCACTTGCCCTAAACTTTCCATTTAGCAAACTCCTACTCAGTCTTCAGGACCCAGTTCAAGTGTCTTCTACTATACAAAGACTTCCCAGCCATCACAAGCATGGTTGATCAGTCCCTTCTTTGTGTCTTAAAAGTGTTTGTGTGTGTCTTAAAAGTGTTTGTGTGTTTGAATATCTGTTTACCTGTTTGTGTTCAAAACTCACACGATCTCCATGATGACAAAGAGAATAACTATTGCATTTATTAGATGCCTACAATGTGCCAGGAAGTCTGCTAGGCAATTTATAGACTTCATTTCTGCTCTTTACAACCACCTTGCATGGACTATCCTAATACTTCCATTTTACAGATGAAAACGCTAGGGCCTGCTGGTCTTTGTATAACTATACTTAGTACAGTTCCATGCAGAGGCATTGAATAAATGTTTGTTGAATTTAAAAAAAAACAAGTGAGTGATTTCATAACTCACAATTAATTATCTTCAGAGAAACAATGCATTTAAATACATCTCATCCAACCAAAGAAACTCAAGTTTAGATAAAAATGTCCTAGAGCTATAATCTATATGTGAATTTTTTTTATTGTGTCTTATTTAACTTTATCCAAACATATTTGATATATTTTTTCTGCTTTATTTTTTTCTTTCAGACTTTTATTTTTTTAATCAAATAAGCTAATTTCCAGTCACAGTGAAGAAGTAAGAGCACATGGAACTTTTTTTCCAACCCAGATACATCAAAATAATAGCTTATATACTTTTGCATTTAAAAATCTATAATCATGGTTTTAAAAAGAGTCCTCCAAGTAATAAAAGAGGACTGAGGCCACAAGCTTACCAATTCATGAGTTAATCCAAATCCATGAAAGGGATCCAACAAACCCAACAAATAGGACATTTTATAGCCAAAAAAATAGAAATACAGCAATCCCCAAAGGACTTTGAACTATGTTTAAAATCTTGAAAGAGATAAAAGAGAGAATATCGAACAATGGTGGTTATAATGGAGAACAATGAGTTATAAAAAGGTACCAATAAAAAAAATCCTGGAAAGTCTGAATGCAGTTGACTGGATTCAGTTAAAGAAAGCATTAATGATTGAAAGTCGGGGCATCACCGAAAACAGCCAGAGACATAAAGTGGCAGAAAATATGAAAGTGAAGTTTAGAGACATGAAAGACAGATTGTTATAATCTGACCTGAGTCTTCAGGGTAAAAAGGTATATCAAGTGCCATGCAGGACAACTTTTTAAAAAATTTCCATTCTAAGCACATTGTAGAAGCATAATAACCAGAACATTAAGAAGAATGAGAAAATCCTTAAAAGCCACCAGAGAGAAACTACAGTGAGTGACAATCAGAATGATGGAAAATTTCTAATCAGTAAAAGTGGATGCCAGAACAAATAGAGTGATATCGATGCCTCAGGAAAGCAATATTCAATCTAGAATTCTATATCCAACTGAGACAACATTTAGCTTACTTGAGTTTTGTATCATGTGATGAGATTTCCTATTCACAAAGGTAAGCATAATTTTTTTAAAGTGAGGATGAAATGGACATCTTCATGCAAAGACTTACTTAGTTTATTATCCAAAGATCTTCTCCCACAGAATTACTAAAGGAGGAGAAATAAATCCTTGAAAAAGGGGAAGGATACAATTACTGACTAAAAAATAGAAATAATTATGGGCTGCAAAAAAATAGGAATAATTATTTTTCCTTATTTAAAGACAAGAGGGACCTGACATTCTAGATAATAATAATATGAAAAGATGGTGGTGGGTGGGGTTGAAAGAGAAGACAAGCATGCTAAGTTCCTTGTTTCATTTAAGAGTTGCATTTTGTATGTGTACTAACATTTTTAATGTAACCATCGAAATGATAGAAATGGAAAGTTTGCAAACTGTTGAAAAGAAAAAGGAGAAAGAAGAAAACAGAAGGCAAGAAAAGAGAAAAAAGAAGCAAAGACAAAATAGAAACAGAGCAATTGGCAGATAGTTCAAATACATCAGTAATCACAATAAATGTAGATGGGTTAAATTCACATAATAAAAAAGACTTATAGATGGGTTAAACAAGCAAAATAGATAGTTGTATGACACACCCAAGTGGAATCATTCCATTTCCTCTGAGCTGAATGTGCATGTGCATGTGTGTGTGTTGTGGGGGAGGAGGGGCACTAATCTGGTTCACATGCTGCTTTGTAAAAGATTTTGGTGATGCTTAAAAGTTTTGTGGACTTAGTAGCACAATTTTAACCTTTGCATTTGTTCTTTTACAAGTTGTCATTCAATTAATTTTTTTCATTGAAAGTTCTTCATCTGAGAAGTGCAGAATGTTGAATATGAAGCAGATCATGGTGACTATTCAAGAGGATGATATCTATGAGAGCGATTGACAGACAGTCCCAAAATATCAGCTGGTTTATACACTGCATGAGTAATAGGTCAGCATTACCAGTTTATTCTAGATGCAGCCAATAAAATCCCAAGGAAGGAAAATTTCACATATCATTAATTATTCATTTGACAATTTTAGTCAGGAGATCTTCATTCTTTCCTGGGGCCTGTATAAATCAATTGTAACAAACTGTGCAATTATCATTCTTGCAACTGATTGCTTGTGGCAGATTTAAATTCCATTTTGCAAGAGAGCCAGAAAAACTCTTCTTTGCTTCCTAAGCTCAAAAGCCAGAAAGCAGCTGAAAGATGGTCACTGCTTTGTTCTTGAATGGAGCTAATTACAGAGTTGTCTGCTGCAGGATGGGCACTCTGCAGTCAGTGTGTAAATAGGGACAATTAGAGCTCATTTTAAGCAGACATGGCTTCCAAAAAAAGAAACAGAGCTTCAGACTTTAATTAGTCTCATAGGAATCGTTACATTAAACAGAACCTGACCATTTTTTTTCACAATTCAGTTCAACGAACATGACAATTCTCTGTCATAAAAATGTTCTAATTTTAATATTTCTACAGATGGTTGGGTAAGAATGTGAAGCTCATTCCTCCTGTCTTTCCTTACTAGATTTATTTTAATCCTATATCACAGTTTAAAATAATTTGCATGGTATTGAAATATGTATGCAATATATTTTGTTCCTATAATTTAGAATTAGTTTTTAATTTTAAAAAATTTTACCAATCAACCATATTAGGCTCAGCATATTTCCCAAGCATCACACTCAATGTTTTAGAAGCATTTTCTTGCTTGGTCTTCATATCTGCCTTATAAGGAGTGCTATCCTCATGTTATAGTTGAGGACATTGAGGTGTGGTTATTTTCCCAAGATCGCAGAGTTAGTGAGTGGTAAAATCATGATGTAAAGTATTTTCAGGGCCCTGGCTCTGGAGCACTCCCCTTCCTGCCAGCAGAATGTGAAGGTAGTGTCAAGCAGACCCTGCCCTCAGGGAACTCGGCTAAGAGAGACAAGAGACATTTACAAGTAGTTCAGGAAACTACTGTATGAATGTTGGCTCTGAGTGCCTAGTGCGTGTGTGTGTCTGTGTGTATGTGTGTGTATTTCCAGAAGCTCTGCAATCGTTGTACAGGTGAAAGGACTGGGAGGGGGTGGTGGTGAGAGTGGAGGGAGAAATACTCAAAGAAACATCTCAGATGAGGTGGCTCTTGCTCTTGGCAGTTTTAAGGTTATGGTCAAAGATGAAATGATCGCCCTTTCTTCATAACCTGTTAAGTTCATGGATAAATAACTGCTTTGAGATACACTTTTTTTTTCTGATTTATTTTTACTCTATTGGATCTGTGTTCCCAATCGGAATGCATTGAATTGTCTCACTCACATACTCATAATCCAGCTTAAGAAATAGAACATTACAAATTCAGCTGAATTATACCCAGTATAACCTTGTCCAATCCCATTTCCTTCACTTCATCAAGAAGTAACCACCATTCTAGGCTTAGTGTTTATCTTTTTCAGGTAAGGTGACCAACTGTCCTGGTTTGTCTGGGACTGAGGAGTTTCCCGAGATACAGGACTTCCTGAGCTAAAACAGGGAAAGTCCTAGGCAAACCGGGATGGTTAGTCACCCTATCAGGCATATTTTTTACTTTTATTACATATATATCAAGCCACAAATAACATATTGTATTATTTTCTATGTTTACACTTTGCAGAAATAGGATCTTGCTGAATTATCATTCTACAACTTGTTTTTCATTCAATATATTTATGAGATTGAGTTATGTGAATAATTATAGCTCGAGTTTATTTATTTTCACTTTCAGAAGATTCCATTTCTGGATACAATCATAATTTACTTATCCCTTTTGCTATTGATGGGACATTTCGGTTGTTTTCTAGCTGTTCATTTTAAACAGTGCTGTAATTAGCATGATTGTACATGTCTCCATGTGCACACATCTGAGAGTTTCTCTATGTAGGACTGAAATTGCTGGATTGTCTTATATACACATCTTCACCTTTACTAAATAACTGAGAAAGCACTCCAAAATTAGAAAGCATCTAATTTTCCTTCCCACTAGCCATGTTTGAAGGTTGCTGTTGCTACCCATCTTCATCAAGTTTTGGTATTATCAGACTTTTAAAATGTTGAAATCTAAAGGACATAAAATTCTTGTTTTCTTTTTAACAAAAATGTACTGGTTATATTGTTCCCTACTGATTTTTAATGTGTGTGAAAATGTAAATATTCACCAGAATTTGATTCTGTAGGACAATGATTTTGTTCTCACTGTGAACTTTTTGAGGATGAACTCCAAATCTAATTATTTTTTTGAATACCCGGAAGCTATCACAATGCTTGTCACATAGCATTCACTCAGTACATGCTTGTTGACTCAATGCATGATCAGATTTACTAAGTGTTTTATTCTTGATAGTGTTTTCTTTGTTAAATTTTTATAAAGGACTTCATAGTCATTCATTCATTCATTCAACAAATGTTTGTCAAATACCTACTATCTTCCAAGCACTATTCTTAGTGTGTGAATATAGTAGAGGACAAAATAGACAAAAATTCTTTGCCTGGAGAAGCTTATTATAGTCTAGTATTATGCACTTAGCTCCAAGCTACAATAGATGAGGATACAGTGGAGCAGGTAGGCATGAAGTGGTCAGAAGGCCACATGAAGGCAATGAGGTTTAAACTAGTCTTGGAGGTTGGTGCACTTAGGATACCTAGCAAGAAGATAGCAAGGGCACTGAGATGAAAGAGGATAGAATGTTTGTTTAACAGTCAGAACAGGAGTGTTCAGATGAGTAGGGGATTTTAAAACTCAATGAAGATCTTTCAAAGGAAGTTCAAAAATTCACATTTGTGGTGTAAGAAACACTCAAAATTGGCCAGGTGCAATGGCTCACGCCTGTAATCCCAGCACTTTGAGAGGCCGAGGAGGGTGGATCACGAGGACAGGAGATCAAGACCATCCTGGGTAACATGGTGAAACCCTGTCTCTACTAAAAATACAAAAATTAGCTGGGTGTGGTGGCAGGCGCCTGTAGTCCCAGCTACTCAGGAGGCTGAGGCAGGAGAATAGCTTGAACCAGGGATGGGGAGGTTGCAGTAAGCCGAGATTGTGCCATTGCACTCCAGCCTGGATGACAGAGCGAGACTCCATCTCGGAAAAAAAAAAAAAGAAAAAAACACTCAAAATTTTGGAGTGAAGATGCTACATGGCAAAAGATATGTTCAAAGAAGATAGACCTGGTTGTGGCCTGCATAATGTGTTTAGTATGAAAAGTCTGGAGTCTGGAGGTCAAATAGAGGCTGCTGCAAACAGACAGAAGTGTGAGAGCCTCCTAGACTCCTCCCTCATACACACACCCCCACCCACCCCCACCCACCCCCACCCAGAGAATGGCCAACTTACGTTGATCGTAGTTCCTGGAGTCTCAGTGCTTGTAGATGGTTTCTTAAAGGGCACACCCATTCATGTCATTCCTCTGTTTCACATTCATCAACCACCTCCATATGCCTCCCGCTAAACCCAAACTCCATCACGTGGCCCACAAGGCTACACATGACTTGGCTTTGACCACTGTTCCCACACCTTCAAAGCACCACATTCTAAACTGTGAATGCTGTTTCCCATTTCCATGTCTCAGCATCCTGTCACTCCTTCAACTTAAAATGTATTTCTTCAAATATCCAGAAGCTCCTTCTCTTCTTTTGAGGTCCAGCTATTGCATTCGCTTCTTGGAAAAGCCTTGCCTGGGCACTCAGAGAGATCACCGCTCATTCCCAAAGCACACTTTCATGCACTCATCACATTGTGTTTGCAGCTGTGCTGACTATAAGTCTGTCTTCCCTGCTAAAGAATGAGGTTTTTCACAGCACAATCTGCACCAAACCACAGGTGTAGATGCCACTTCCATTAGAGTGTAAGCTCCATGAGGGGTCAACCCATCTTTATTTTGTTCACCATTAGACATAGCTGAACACATATAGGCAATTAATAAATCTTTGTTGAATTTATGGAAGATAGCAGGTGCTAAACAAATGTTTAATAAATAAATAAATAAATAAATAAATAAATAAATAAATGGGTTATATAAGTTTTAGGTTATGGGGGAGGTTGGACTAAATTTTTCAACTACCTAGGGATACATGTATGTGAACTTGCTGCTTGTTGATTCAAAATGATGAAGTTAGCCATCTGCAGATGTCCAGTTTATATAATATATAGTGTTCCTTTTTGATATGCCTACTGTATGATTCCGAATCAGGCATTCTACATCTGTATTGTAGAAGATGTGAATGATATACTTGTGATTACGTGGCAAGTATTATCAGTTTGTGATTTTAAAAATAGAAGCATCAAGGGGCTTAATAACTAGTCAGTCTTACCCCAAGAAACATGCAAAAATCTCCCAGTTTACTGCCCTCACCCAGAGACATTTTCTGTCTTTGTGGTCACTTCTTTTTTTGTGCACATTCCATCAATATTATTTGCAAGTCAGGCCATTTAACTTCAGACAAAGCCAACCAGAGCATATAACCTTGAGATTTAAAACCACGCAAAGAGTACAAAGTGAACAACCTTTCAACCTACTTTCTGTACGCCTCAGATCTCTTTTCAGACAAAAGGTCATGACATGGGGCGCTCACCTGCACTTCAAAAGACAAGAGAAATATTAGAAAAGCCCAACAAATGGTTCATGTTGCCATCCTCTAAAACTCCAGCACAGTCCCCAGCTCATAGTAGGTTTTCACTTGAAGGAATAAAGGAATGTTCATTCCTGATTTCTGTTATCAGTATCCAGGATGGCAACCATACAAAAATTAGGAAACAAATCAACTCTTTATGGTATTGTAATTTTTGCTCTTTAGAATTATTTCATTTTGTATCTGGATTTTATTTGAGGTGAGTCCAAGGTTTTTTTTCCTGTTTCTGACATTTTTATAGCTATAACTTACCTTAACTTTTCCTTTTCTTTTGGTAACTTTCCTTTTGCATCCTGAACAAAAACCAAACTCCAGCCCAGTCCTCTAGGCTTTATGCAACATGTACTCCTATTTGCCACTGTTCTTCTGTAAGCACCTTAACACTGCGGCCCAAATAAATTCTCTGCTACTTCCATACACCTTCCAGACTTTCCCAGCTGGCCTTGGCTCACTCAGATGCCTCAGACTGAAATGCACTTTTATGCCTCCTTGCTGCGTGGAGGGGCAGGATTCAAAGCCCCAGCTATGGGTTCAAGGCCAGGCTCCACCACTTACTGTTGTGGGACTTTGAGAAAGGTATTTATGCTGGTGGTTGCTTGTTTGCCCTCATACCCACTCCTTTCGTTTCCCTGATCTGCTCTGCTCTGAGCCATGCAGCTGCATGTCCTAGACTGCAGGGTCAGCCAGTGGAAGGCACCAGTGAGCTGCTGGAGGAGAGGAAAAGGGAAAAGTGACAGCGTGTTCCTTCTGCTCTCATTACTGTGGCATCCTTGGCTCCAGCTGCCCCAGACAGGCCTTTTGTGGTTTCAGCTTCCTCAAATGGAAAGAAAGGGAGAGAATCCTGAGGATCTGGGGTAAGTCCACATCCAGCTATGCCTCAAGCAGTAGGATGTACTCTCTGCAAGGCTCATTGATGTGAGCCAATGCATTATCTTTTTAAACGTAAGCCATTTGTCTTGGGTTTTCCTATCATTTGCAACAAATGAACCTTTATTAATTTAACACCTCAAGTAAGTAAATTTTCACACATCGAGGAGGTAAGAGTATTCTTAAATCAGTAAAATGCAGGATAGAAAGTGCTACTTGGTATAGGAGAGATGTGGAATTTCAGAAGAGGGAGGGTGACTTCCATCGTAACCTGTAGGGGACAGAGCCAAGGCATGTGGCCTTCATTCAGGTTGGAATGGGGAACCAAGGAAGTTTTTGAGCAGTGGAGTGTCAGGATTCAACTTGAGCTATGTAAGGTCAGTTGGGTGGGGTCTGCAGAGCTACTCCACTGCACAACTCCAGGGGGCACCATTCCCCTAGAATACATTGTGAATGGTGCTTCCTAGAGTTGTACAGTGTGCAGCCTTGAACCATTTAGAAAAGTTGAAAGTGTGGTCAGAGGGCTATTAGGAAGCTATTGTCTTCCAGGAGAGAGGTGAGGCCATGAATGTGGTCAGTAACAGAGAAGGGTATGGATTTGAGACACATTCTAAAATAGTTTGAGTTTCAATGTTGGGAGAGGAGAGGAGTTAACAGAAATAGGAGAGCCAGGAGGAAATGTAGATTTGGTAGAGATGGAAATTCCTTTTTAGATAGATTTGAAGACTGATGGCTGTTGACAATGGAATTGGGGCTCAGGGAAATAGAGCTGAAAATAAAGATCTGGAAATTATTCACACAGAAATGGTACTGGAAACCACAGTTTGGAAGAAATGCCAAGAGAGGATATCTATTAGGAGAGAAGAGGGCTAAGAGATAGTTCTTAGGAAACAGATACATGGAAAGGGCAGAGGAGGAAGAAAAGTCAGAAAACAGGAGTGAGGGATCACAGAATCACAGAAGAATCGGAAAAACTATGGTGGGAGGAGCAAGAAAGGAGTTTCAAAGAGAAGGGGTTGACTGTTCCCATTCCCCCTTCTCCCTGCCATGGTAATCAATTGCCAAAGCATTTATCAGGACAAAGTTTCCATCAGCCTGGGTCTCTGAGCAACTACGATGAGCAGAGCCCCAGGTGACCCTGATGGACACCTAGCATAAGCCAGACATAACCTTTATTGCCCAAGGCACAAAGATGGTTTATTGTTTCTGCAACAAATCCTAGCCCAGCCTGACCAATACATGGCAGTAACTTGGGCGTGAGGGAGCAGGGAGAAAAAGAAGAAAGAAAGCAATTGAAGACTTCAGCATGTTTTTAGGACTGAGGAAAAGCTGGGAAAAGAGACAAATTGAAGATGTGAGAGAGGGTATATTTGGTTGGTCTTGCTCTGGGAGAGGCAAAGTGCTGTGTGTATCCCTGTGTACATGGGCATGCCACAAACCAGGCACCCTGGGGACATGGCCAACACACCTGAGTCATTTGTGACCAGCATCACCAGCATATTTTTCTGCCCAGTGGCATCACTTCTAGAGAAAGCTAAATAGCTCATTATCAAGTATTTGTTTGAGATGACTTATTAGAGTCAGACCTTCCTCAAAAAGCAGAGGAATGGAAAAAGTTTCTCAATGTCTCAGTTTCCTCATCCATAAAATGGGGATTATAACAATAGAATCTTATAGAATGGTAAAAATTAAATCAGTTACTATATGCAAAGCACTCAGCACAGTGTCTGGCACAAAGTAGGTTCTAATTAAGTGCAATCTCAGAACCCCTTCAGGGTTTAGAAAGAAGCTCTAAATATGGGGGTAAAATCTGCGAATGGCTTCTTTTTGCAATTATTTAAACAAGGAAGAATTGCAAGGAAAAGCAAAGTCCTGCTGTACTAGGAAGCAAATGGGCATGGTAAGTGGTGAATATATTTAACATCTCTACCAGCTTCAAAGCTTGGGGGTTAAATAAAAATCATCTTTAGGGTTAAATAAAAATCATCTTTAACTTATACAGTTGTGCCCTATCATCTAACAGAAATTTCTTAGGAGGGAAAAACAGAGTCAAGACAGGTAAAAGCCGTTTCAAGGAGTCATTGGAAGTCAGGTTGAGACAGAATTTCATGGATAGGAATAATTGTGTCTCATAAAATAAACCATGAGCACCTCAGACCATGTCTAAAAAATACTAAAACCACCAACAGAAAAAGTTAACCAATCCATTGTTTTATTTACATGATTCCCAAGCACTGGTTTGAGTGCTAGTATTAAGGAACTGATTACATTGTTGTAGCTTGTTTTGACAATGTAGTGTAAGGGTTGAGATAGCACCTCTTGAAATTGAGAAGTGAACTTCTAGAACATTTTATCTCTCATTCAGAAAAGGGCTTTGGAAAGTCCCATTGTGAGTCCATTTAGGGAGGTGATTCTCAAGAATCCAGGGAAAAAACACAATTTTGCTGATTAGGACATTATAGATGCTCATCCTCAGAAAAATTCATATATTTAAACATTTCTGGCCACCAAAATACAGGTTTGAACTTGTGAGGGTCCAGGGAACACATCTCCATCACAGTGGTCTCAATGACCTAAAAGGTCAATGCTGGAAATTGATGGTTCCTTAATACAAATGACCTCCCTAGGTAGCTCAGACAAAAATTCAACTAAATTCTAGACTTGTTTTCCAAGAGCACTGCACAAATCAATCATGCCCAGATTTTTAGGGAAAACTGCCCAGGCTGCAGCTTCTGCTAAGACAAGTAAGCCAAGCTATTCTCACCCTCGTGCTAAGGTAGCCATGCGCTAGACCATATGACCCATTCACACACTAATTGGTCAAAGTCTGTGATCTAAAGGTAGCCAGTTCATTGGTTGACTGGTGACCTAGGCAGTGGCTAGAGCAAAATGCTCTCCCCAAAAGACACAATGGTGATTAAGACAATCAGATTATCTCTTAAGACCTTAGACTGGCAAATGGTATTGGTAGGGTTTTTTTTGTTTTGTTTTGTTTTTGTGAAGATACAAGAAAACACAGAAAGCAGAGCAGAAACTTTGACATTGGCAAGAGTATATTCATGGCACAGCACCACAGCAAAGAGTTGGGAACTCAGGCTACACGAAGGGAGATGAGATCAAGGGAGGAGACCACCCCTCATATTGTCTTATGCCCAATTTCTGCCTCCAAAGAAAGAAGTAAAAACTAAAAGGCAGAAATGAAATCCACAAGCAGACAGCCTGGCGCCACACCCTGGGCCTGGTAGTTAAAGATCGACCCCTGACCTAATCGGTTATTTGCATAAGAAAAGCACTGTGAAGATCCCTGTCCTGTTCTGTTCCCTTCTAATTACCGGTGCATGCAGCCCCCAGTCACATACCTCCTGCTTGCTCAATCGATCAAGACCCTCTCATGTGGACCCCCTTAGAGTTGTGAGCCCTTAAAAGGGACAGGAATTGCTCACTCAGGGAGCTCAGTTGTTGGAGACGTGAGTCTTGCTGAAGCTCCCGGCTGAATAAAGCCCTTCCTTCTTTAACTTGGTGTCTGAGGGGTTTTGTCTGTGGCTTGTCCTGCTACATTTCTTGGTTTCCTGACTGGGAAGTGAAGCAATTAATGGACGGTTGAGGCAGCCCCTTAGGCGGCTTAGGCCTGCCCTGTGGAGCATCCCTGAAGGGGACTCCAGCCAGCTTGAGCGACATGGATCCTGAGAGCGCTCCCTGGTAGGCAATTGCCCTGGTGGAATGCCTCGCCGGAGTAGTGCATGGCAGGCCCCTGTGGAGGATCAGTGCAGTGGCTGAACACTGGGAAGGAACCGGCACTTGGAGACCGGACATCTGAAACTTGGTAAGAATAGTCTTTGGAACTTGCCTACTCCATTTGAGTGGAAGCGTGGCCTGACCACCCACTGCATGCCCATACCGGCACTTTGGTTTTTTTTTTTTTTTGACTTGACTTGGATTGCTTGATACTTTGGTTTTGGTTTTGACCTGGCTTGAATTTCTTGATACTCTGATTTTGGTTCTGATTCTGGTTTGGTGTAAACTAAAAAAGTGTGTGTGTGCCCTTTTTACCCGTTCTTTGTTTTGTGGTGTGCGTGCGGTGTGAGCGTGGTGTTTTGTCTCGAGAACATGGGTCAGGCACAAAATAAGCCCACCCCACTAGGAACTATGTTGAAAAATTTCAAAAAGGGATTTAAGGGAGACTATGGAGTTACTATGACACCAGGAAAACTTAGAACTTTCTGCGAGATAGACTGGCCAGCATTAGAGGTGGGTTGGCTATCAGAAGGAAGCCTGGACAGGTCCCTTGTCTCAAAGGTATGGCACAGGGTAACCTGTAAGCCAGGGCACCCAGATCAGTTCCTGTATATAGATTCTTGGTTACAGCTAGTTTTGGACCACTCCCCTGCCCCCACAGTGGTTAAGAGGACAGGCAGCAGCAGTACTAGTAGCAAAGGGACAGTTAGTTAAGAAAGGTTCTCTCTCCAACCACCAAGGGAAGTCGGCACCAAAAGTCCTGTCAGACCCAACACCAGAAGAATCGTGGCAGGAATTGGTACCAGCAGTACCCCACCCCTTATCGACAGGAAGGGCTCCCCACTCCTGAGCCCACAGCACCTACACCTCCACCAGATAGCCACACTCCTAGACACCCAGAGTAGACAAAAGAGGAAGTGAAGCCATGGGAGAAACTCCTCCCTTGGCAGCTTGCTTATGGCCCAAGACTGGAATACAAGTGCCCCTGAGAGAGCAGCAATGTACTGGGGTAGATGAGGACGGACACATGGAAAGGCGTGCCTTTGTGTATCAACCTTTCGCCTCTGCTGACCTCCTCAATTGGAAAAATAATACTCCATCTTACACTGAAAAGCCTCAAGCTTTAATTGACTTGCTCCAAATTATTATACAGACCCATAATCCTACTTGGGCTGATTGCCACCAGCTGCTCATGTACCTCTTTAATACAGATGAAAGGCGAAGGGTGCTCCGGGTGGCAACTAAGTGGCTAGAGGAGCATGTCCCAGCTGATTACCAAAACCCCCAAGAATATATAAGAATTCAGCTGCCAGGAACAGACCCCCAATGGGACTCGAACGAGGGACCAGACATGGAGAGGCTAAGATGGCACCGTGAGGCATTAATAGAAGGTATAAAGAAAGGGGCTCAAAAGGCTACAAATGTAAATAAGGTTTCTGAGGTCACCCAAGGAAAAGAGAAGAGTCCTGCACAATTCTATGAAAGACTGTGTGAGGTTTACCGCATGTACACTCCTTTTGATCCAGATAGCCCTGAAAATCAGCGCATGATTAACATGGCCTTAGTCAGTCAAAGCACAGAAGATATCAGGAGAAAATTGCAGAAACAGGCTGGGTTTGCAGGTATGAATACCTCACAGTTACTGGAAATAGCCAATCAAGGGTTTGTGAATGGAGATGCAACAAGCCACAGAGAAAGCCATAAGGAAGGCCAATGCCAGGCTAGGCAAAACGCCGACTTACTGGCTGCGGCCATTAGGGGAATTCCCCTGAAAGGACAGGGAAAGGGGGGTTCCGGGAAGAATACCCAGTCTAATCGTCCATGCTTGCAACGTAACCAATGCACCTACTGTAAGGAAATAGGACATTGGAAAGATAAGTGTCCCCAGCTGAAGGAAAAGCAAGGTGATTTGGAACAAAAGACCTCAGATAAAGGTGAGAGAGCTTCGTTCAATCTGGCTGAAGGGCTACTGGACTGAAAGGGACTGGTCTCAAGCACCCCCAAGGAGCCCACGGTCAGGATTACAACTGGGGGCAAGGACATTAAGTTTTTGGTCGATACTGGTGCTGAACATTCAGTAGTGACCCCCCAGGTCACCCCCTTATCCAAGAAAACCATTGATATAATCTGAGCAACAGGAGTTTCCACTAAGCAGGCTTTCTGTCTACCACAGACCTGCTCGGTGGGGGGATATGAAATAGTTCACCAGTTCTTGTATATGCCTGACTGTCCCTTGCCCCTGCTGGGAAGAGACTTGCTTAGCAAGCTAAGAGCCACCATCTCCTTTACAAAACAGGGCTCTTTACAGCTAAAGTTACCGGGAACAGGAGTTATCATGGCCCTTACGGTCCCCTGGGAAGAAGAATGGAGACTTTTTCTAACTGAGCCAGGACAAGAGATAAAACCAGCTCTAGCTAAGCGATGGCCTCAAGTATGGGCATCCTCCGGGACTGACAGTCAACCAAGCCCCCATACTCATAGAAGTTAATCCTGGGGCCCAACCAATTAGACAAAAGCAGTATCCGGTTCCCAAGGAAGCTCTCGAAAGAATCCAGGTTCATCTCAGGTGCTTGAAAGCCTATGGAATTATAGTTCCTTGCCAGTCTCCATGGAACACCCCTCCTGCCTGTCCCTAAGCCAGGGACCAAGGACTACTGACCAGTACAGGACTTGCGCTTGGTCAACCAAGCTGCAGTGACTCGGCACCCAACAGTTCCTAACCCTTACACATTGTTAGGGCTGCTGCCGGCTGAGGACAGCTGGTTTACCTGTCTGGACTTAAAAGATGCCTTCTTTAGCAACAGAATAGCTCCTGAGAGCCAGAAGCTGTATGCCTTTCAGTGGGAAGATCCGGAGTCAGGTATCACTACTCAGTACACTTGGACCCGACTTCCCCAAGGGTTCAAGAACTCTCCTACTATCTTCAGGGAGGCTCTGGCTGGAGACCTGCAAAAGTTTTGTGCTAAAGACCCAGGATGCATCTAGCTCCTGTACGTGGACGACCTTCTGCTGGAACACTCCACGGCAGTCGGGTGCGCAAAAGGGATGGATGCCCTGCTTCGGGACCTGGTGGACAAGAAGAAAGCTCAGATCTGCAGACAGCAGGTACGCTACCTGGGATTCACTATTCGGAAAGGGGAGCGCAGCCTGCGGTCAGAAAGTAAGCAGGTCATCTGCAGCCCACCGGCACCTAAAACCAGAAGGCAAGTAAGGGAATTCCTAGGAGCTGTGAGGTTTTGCAGATTATGGATTCCAAACTTTGCAGTGCTAGCCAAACCTTTGTACAGGGTTACAAAGGGGGGTGACTGGGAGCCCTGTGAATGGGGGCCTCTACAACAGCAAGCCTTTTGTAAGTTAAAGGAAAAACTTATGTCGGCCCCAGCCCTAGGACTACCAGATTTGACAAAGCCCTTTACACTCTTTGTGTCAGAAAGAGAAAAATGGCAGTTGGAGTTTCAACCCAGACTGTGGGGTACTGGCCAAGGCCAGTGGCCTATCTCTCAAAACAACTAGATAGGGTTTCCAAAGGCTGGCCACCATGTCTAAGGGCCCTGGCAGCAACAGCCCTGTTAGCACAAGAAGCAGATAAACTAACCCTTGGGCAAAACCTGAATATAAAGGCCCCCACCATGCTGTGGTAACTTTGGTGAATACCAAAGGACATCATTGGCTAACAAATGCTAGATTAACCAAGTACCAAATCTTGCTATGTGAAAATCCCCGCATAACCACTGAAGTCTGTAACACCCTAAATCCCACCACCCTGCTTCCAATATCAGAAAGCCCGGTTGAGCATAACTGTGTAGAGGTGTTGGACTCAGTTTATTCTAGCAGACCTGACCTTCAGGACCAGTCATAGGCATCAGTAGACTAGGATTTATATGTGGACAGGAGCAGCTTCATCAACCCACAAGGAGAAAGATGTGCAGGATATGCGGTGGTAACTTTGGATGCTGTCATTGAAGCCAAACCATTGCCACAGGGCAATTCAGCCCAGAAGGATGAGCTCATTGCTTTAACTCGGGTGCTAGAACTCAGTGAAGGTAAGACTGTAAACATCTACACTGACTCTCAATATGCCTTTCTAACCCTCCAAGTTTGTGGAGCATTATATAAGGAAAAAGACCTGTTAAACTCTGGGGAAAAGGACATAAAATATCAACAAGAAACTCTACAATTACTAGAGGCAATGTGGAAACCTCAGAAGGTGGCAGTCATGCATGCAGGGGACACCAGTGAGCCTCCACCTCAGTGGCCTTAGGAAACTCTCGAGCTAATTCAGAAGCTCCAAAGGCAGCATCTACCCCTTACTGGGCATCAGTAGCAGCCCCCTTACTCCCTCAAACACCTGAACTGGTACCTACCTATTCTAGGGAAGAAAGACTTCTTCCATGCAGAAGGGGACAAGTAATAAAAGGAGGATGGATCAGACTGCCAGATGGGAAAGTAGCTGTGCCGCAGTTGCTGGGAGCCACAATCGTATTGGCCATGCACGAAACCACTCATCTAGGTCAAAAGTCACTTGAAAAATTGTTAGGCCGGTACTTCTACATCTCACACTTGCCAGCCCTTGCCAAACCAGTAGCATAGTGGTGTGTGACTTGCTGACAGCACAATGCAAGGCAAGGCCCCACTGTTCTGCCCGGCATACAAGCTTATGGAGTGGCTCCTTTTGAGGATCTTCAGGTAAATTTCACAGAAATGCCGAAATGTGGAGATAACAAGTATTTGCTGGTTCTTATGTGTACTTACTCTGGGTAGGTGGAGGCTTATCCAACATGAACTGAAAAGGCCTATGAGGTAACCTGTGTGCTTCTCTGAGATCTCATTCCTAGGTTCAGACTGCCCTTATGAATCAGCTCAGATAACGGGCCGGCGTTTGTGGCTGACTTGGTACAGAAGACAGCAAAGGCATCAGGAATCCCTTGGAAGACACATGCCACCTACTGACCTCAGAGTTCTGGAAAAGTGGAGTGAATGAATCAGACTATCAAAAGCAGTTTAGGGAAAGTATGTTAGGAAACAGGATTAAAGTGGATAGAGGGGGGTGGAGCCAAGATGGCCGAATAGGAACAGCTCCAGTCTACAGCTCCCAGCATGAACGACACAGAAGACAGGTGATTTCTGCATTTCCAACTGAGGTACTGGGTTCATCTCACTGAGGAGTGTCGGACAGTGGGTGCCGGACACTGGGTGCAGTGCACCAAATGTGTGCCAAAGCAGGGCGAGGCATCACCTCATCCAGGAAGCGCAAGGGGTCAGGGAATACCCTTTCCTAGTCAAAGAAAGGGGTGACAGACGGCACCTTGAAAATCTGGTCACTCCCACCCTAATGCTGCACTTTTCCAAAGGTCTTAGTAAACGGCACACCAGGAGATTATATCCTGTGCATGGCTTGGAGGGTCCTACGCCCACGGAGCCTCATTCATTGCTAGCACAGCAGTCTGAGATCAAACTGCAAGGAAGCAGTGAGGCTGGGGGAGGGGCACCCGACATTGCCGAGGCTTCAGTAGGTAAACAAAGCAGCTGGGAAGCTCGAACTGGGTGGAGCCCACCGCAGCTCAAGGAGGCCTGCCTGCCTCTGTAGGCTCCACCTCTAGGGGCAGGGCATAGCCAAACAAAAGGCAGCAGAAACCTTTGTGGACTTAAATGTCCCTGTCTGACAGCTTTGAAGAGAGTAGTGGTTCTCCCAGCATGCAGCTTGAGATCTGAGAATGGACAGACTGCCTCCTCAAGTGGGTCCCTGACCCCCGAGTAGCCTAACTGGGAGGCAACCCCCAGTAGGGGCAGACTGACACCTCACACGGCCGGGTACTCCTCTGAGACAAAACTTCCAGAGAAATGATCAGGCAGCAACATTTGCTGTTCACCAATATCCACTGTTCTGCAGTCTCTGCTGCTGATACCCAGGCAATCAGGGTCTGGAGTGGACCTCCAGCAAACTCCAACAGACCTGCAGCTGGGGGTCCTGACTGTTAGAAGGAAAACTAACAAACAGAAAGGACATCCATACCAAAAACCCATCTGTACGTCACCATCATCAAAGACCAAAGGTAGATAAAACCACAAAGATGGGGAAAAAACAGAGCAGAAAAACTGGAAACTCTAAAAATCAGAGCACCTCTCCTCCTCCAAAGGAACGCAGCTCCTCACCAGCAATGGAACAAAGCTGGACAGACAATGACTTTGACGAGTTGAGAGAAGGCGGCTTCGGACGATCAAACTACTCCGAGCTAAAGGAGGAAGTTTGAACCCATGGCAAAGAAGTTAAAAACCTTGAAAAAAGATTAGACAAATGGCTAACTAGAATAACCAATGCAGAGAAGTCCTTAAAGGACCTGACGGAGCTGAAAACCACAGCACGAGAACTACGTGAAGAATGCATAAGCCTCAGTAGCCGATTCAATCAACTGGAAGAAAGGGTATCAGTGATGGAAGATCAAATGAATGAAATGAAGCGAAAAGAGAAGTTTAGAGAAAAAAGAATAAAAAGAAACGAACAAAGCCTCCAAGAAATATGGGACTATGTGAAAAGACCAAATCTATGTCTGATTGGTGTACCTGAAAGCGACGGGGACAATGGAACCAAGTTGGAAAACACTCTGAAGGATATTATCCAGGAGAACTTCCCCAATCTAGCAAGGCAGGCCAACATTCAAATTCAGGAAATACGGAGAATGCCACAAAGATATTCCTCGAGAAGAGCAACTCCAAGACATATAATTGTCAGATTCACCAAAGTTGAAATGAAGGAAAAAATGTTAATGGCAGCCAGAGAGAAAGGTCGGGTTACCCACAAAGGGAAGCCCATCAGACTAACAGCTGATCTCTCGGCAGAAACTCTACAAGCCAGAAGAGAGTGAGGGCCAATATTCAACATTCTTAAAGAATTTTAAACCCAGAATTTCATATCCAGCCAAACTAAGCTTCATAAGTGAAGAAGAAATAAAATACTTTACAGACAAGCAAATGCTGAGAGATTTTGTCACCACCAGGCATGCCCTAAAAGAGCTCCTGAAGGAAGCACTAAACGTGGAAAGGAACAACCAGCACCAGCCACTGCAAAAACATGCCAAACTGTAAAGACCATTGAGGCTAGGAAGAAACTGCATCAACTAATGAGCAAAATAACCAGCTAACATCATAATGACAGGATCAAATTCACACATAACAATATTAACCTGAAATGTAAATGGGCTAAATGCTCCAATTAAAAGACACACACTGGCAAATTGGATAAAGACTCAAGACCCATCAGTGTGCTGTATTCAGGAAACCCATCTCACGTGCAGAGACACACATAGGCTCAAAATAAAGGGATGGAGGAAGATCTACCAAGCAAATGGAAAACAAAAAAAGGCAGGGATTGCAATCCTAGTCTCTGATAAAACAGACTTTAAACCAACAAAGATCAAAAGAGACAAAGAAGGCCATTACATAATGGTAAAGGGATCAATTCAACAAGAAGAGCTAACTATCCTAAATATATATGCACCCAATACAGGAGCACCCAGATTCATAAAG
The DNA here is from genome assembly GCF_029289425.2 of Pan paniscus. NCBI lineage: Eukaryota > Metazoa > Chordata > Mammalia > Primates > Hominidae > Pan > Pan paniscus. Next base: position 108,703,969 of record NC_073259.2, on the reverse strand, counting down.
CAAGTCCTGAGTGACCTACAAAGAGACTTAGACTCCCACACATTAATAATGGGAGACTTTAACACCCCACTGTCAACATTAGACAGATCAACGAGACAGAAAGTCAACAAGGATACCCAGGAATTGAACTCAGCTCTGCACCAAGCGGACCTAATAGACATCTACAGAACTCTCCACCCCAAATCAACAGAATATACATTTTTTTCAGCATCACACCACACCTATTCCAAAATTGACCACATACTTGGAAGTAAAGCTCTCCTCAGCAAATGTAAAAGAACACAGATTATAACAAACTGTCTCTCAGACCACAGTGCAATCAAACTAGAACTCAGGATTAAGAATCTCACTCAAAACCGCTCAACTACATGGAAACTGAACAACCTGCTCCTGAATGACTACTGGATACATAACAAAATGAAGGCAGAAATAAAGATGTTCTTTGAAACCAACGAGAACAAAGACACAACATACCAGAATCTCTGGGACACATTCAAAGCAGTGTGTAGAGGGAAATTTATAGCACTAAATGCCCACAAGAGAAAGCAGGAAAGATCCAAAATTGACACCCTAACATCACAATTAAAAGAACTAGAAAAGCAAGAGCAAACACATTCAAAAGCTAGCAGAAGGCAAGAAATAACTAAAATCAGAGCAGAACTGAAGGAAATAGAGACACAAAAAACCCTTCAAAAAATTAATGAATCCAGGAGCTGGTTTTTTGAAAGGATCAACAAAATTGATAGACCGCTAGCAAGACTAATAAAGAAAAAAAGAGAGAAGAATCAAATAGACACAATAAAAAATGATAAAGGGGATATCACCACTGATCCCACAGAAATACAAACTATCATCAGAGAATACTACAAACACCTCTACGCAAATAAACTAGAAAATCTAGAAGAAATGGATAAATTCCTCGACACATACACTCTCCCAAGACTAAACCAGGAAGAAGTTGAATCTCTGAATAGACCAATAACAGGAGCTGAAATTGTGGCAATAATCAATAGTTTACCAACCAAAAAGAGTCCAGGACCAGATGGATTGACAGCCGAATTCTACCAGAGGTACAAGGAGGAACTGGTACCATTCCTTCTGAAACTATTCCAATCAATAGAAAAAGAGCGAATCCTCCCCAACTCATTTTATGAGGCCAGCATCATTCTGATACCAAAGCTGGGCAGAGACACAACCAAAAGAGAGAATTTTAGACCAATATCCTTGATGAACATTGATGCAAAAATCCTCAATAAAATACTGGCAAACTGAATCCAGCAGCACATCAAAAAGCTTATCCACCATGATCAAGTGGGCTTTATCCCTGGGATGCAAGGCTGGTTCAATATACGCAAATCAATAAATGTAATCCAGCATATAAACAGAGCCAAAGACAAAAACCACATGATTATCTCAATAGATGCAGAAAAAGCCTTTGACAAAATTCAACAACCTTCATGCTAAAAACTCTCAATAAATTAGGTATTGATGGGACGTATTTCAAAATAATAAGAGCTATCTATGACAAACCCACAGCCAATATCATACTGAATGGGCAAAAACTGGAAGCATTCCCTTTGAAAACTGGCACAAGACAGGGATGCCCTCTCTCACCACTCCTATTCAACGTAGTGTTGGAAGTTCTGGCCAGGGCAATTAGGCAGGAGAAGGAAATAAAGGGTATTCAATTAGGAAAAGAGGAAGTCAAATTGTCCCTGTTTGCAGACGACATGATTGTATATCTAGAAAACCCCATTGTCTCAGCCCAAAATCTCCTTAAGCTGATAAGCAACTTCAGCAAAGTCTCAGGATACAAAATCAATGTACCAAAATCACAAGCATTCTTATACACCAACAACAGACAAACAGAGAGCCAAATCATGAGTGAACTCCCATTCACAATTGCTTCAAAGAGAATAAAATACCTAGTAATCCAACTTACAAGGGATGTGAAGGACCTCTTCAAGGAGAACTACAAACCACTGCTCAAGGAGATAAAAGAGGATACAAACAAATGGAAGAACATTCCATGCTCATGGGTAGGAAGAATCAATATCGTGAAAATGGCCATACTGCCCAAGGTAATTTAGCGATTCAATGCCATCCCCATCAAGCTACCAATGACTTTCTTAACAGAATTGGAAAAAACTACTTTAAAGTTCAAATGGAACCAAAAAAGAGCCTGCATTGCCAAGTCAATCCTAAGCCAAAAGAACAAAGCTGGAGGCATCACGCTACCCGACTTCAAACTATACTACAAGGCTACAGTAATCAAAACAGCATGGTACTGGTACCAAAACAGAGATATAGACCAATGGAACAGAACAGAGCCCTCAGAAATAATGCCGCATATCTACAACTACCTGATCTTCGACAAACCTGACCAAAACAAGCAATGGGGAAAGGATTCCCTATTTAATAAATGGTACTGGGAAAACTGCCTAGCCATATGTAGAAAGCTGAAACTAGATCCCTTCCTTACACCTTATACAAAAATTAATTCAAGATGGATTAAAGACTTAAATGTTAGACTTAAAACCATAAAAGCCCTAGAAGAAAACCTAGGCAATACCATTCAGGACATAGGCATGGGCAAGGACTTCATGTCTAAAACACCAAAAGCAATGGCAACAAAAGCCAAAATTGACAAATGGGATCTAATTAAACTAAAGAGCTTCTGCACAGCAAAAGAAACTACCATCAGAGTGAACAGGCAACCTACAAAATGGGAGAAAATTTTCGCAACCTACTCATCTGACAAAGGGCTAATATCCAGAATCTACAATGAACTCAAACAAATTTACAAGAAAAAAACAATCGGCCCCATCAAAAAGTGGGCAGAGGATATGAACAGGCACTTCTCAAAAGAAGACACTTATGCAGCCAAAAAACACATGAAAAAATGCTCATCATCACTGGCCATCAGAGAAATGCAAATCAAAACCACAATGAGATACCATCTCACACCAGTTAGAATGGTGATCATTAAAAAGTCAGGAAACAACAGGTGCTGGAGAGGATGTGGAGAAATAGGAACACTTTCACACTGTTGGTGGGACTGTAAACTAATCAACCATTGTGGAAGTCAGTGTGGCAATTCCTCAGGGATCTAGAACTAGAAATACCATTTGACCCAGCCATCCCATTACTGGGTATATACCCAAAGGATTATAAATCATGCTGCTATAAAGACACATGCACACGTATGTTTATTGCAGCACTATTCACAATAGCAAAGACTTGGAACCAACCCAAATGTCCAACAACAATAGACTGGATTAAGAAAATGTGGCACATATACACCATGGAATACTATGCAGCCATAAAAAATGAAGAGTTCATGTTCTTTGTAGGGACATGGATGAAACTGGAAACCATCATTCTCAGCAAACTATCACAAGGACAAAAAACCAAACACCGCATGTTCTCACTCATAGGTGGGAATTGAACAATGAGAACACATGGACACAGGAAGGGGAACATCATACTCCGGGGACTGTTGTGGGGTGGGGGGAGGGGGGAGGGATAGCATTAAGATATATACCTAATGCTAAATGACGAGTTAATGGGTGCAGCACACCAACATGGCACATGCATACATATGTAACAAACCTGCACATTGTGCACATGTACCCTAAAACTTAAAGTATAATAATAATAAAATAAATTAAATTAAATTTAAAAAAAGTCAGGAAACAACAGGTGCTGGAGAGGATGTGGAGAAACAGGAACACTTTTACACTGTTGGTGGGACTGTAAACTAGTTCAACCATTGTGGAAGTCAGTGTGGCAATTCCTCAGGGATCCAGAACTAGAAATACCATTTGGCCCAGCCATCCCATTACTGGGTATATACCCAAAGGATTATAAATCATGCTGCTATAAAGACACATGCACACGTATGTTTATTGCAGCACTATTCACAATAGCAAAGACTTGGAACCAACCCAAATGTCCAACAATGATAGACTGGATTAAGAAAATGTGGCACATATACACCATGGAATACTATGCAGCCATAAAAAAGGATGCGTTCATGTCCTTTGTAGGGACATGGATGAAGCTGGAAAGCATCATTCTCAGCAAACTATCGCAAGGACAAAAAACCAAACACCACATGTTCTCACTCATAGATGGGAATTGAACAATGAGAACACATGGACACAGGAAGGGGGAACATCACACACCGGGGCCTGTTGTGGGGTGGGGGGACGGGGGAGGGATAGCATTAGGAGATATACCTAATGCTAAATGACGAGTTAATGGGTGCAGCACACCAATATGGCACATGTATACATATGCAACAAATCTGCACGTTGTGTACATGTACCCTAAAACTTAAAGTATAATAAAAAAAAAAGTGGATAGAGGCCCTCCCTATGGTATTGTTTAAAATTAGATGCACTCCTTATAAGAAAACAGGATACTCCCCTTAGGAAATACCGTATCATAGGCCTCCTCCCATCCTATGGGGGCTTCCAGGCACTCCCTGAGAGTTAGGTGAAATTGCATTACAGCGACAACTACAGGTTTTAGGAAAAATTACACAAACAATCTCAACTTGGGTAAATGAGAGGTGTCCCATCAGCTTATTCTCCCCAGTTCACCCTTTCTCTCCAGGTGATCACATGTGGATCAAGGACTAGAACATAGCCCCTTTGCAGCCACGGTGGAAAGGACCTCAGATTGTCATCCTGACCACCCTCAAGGTTGTGAAGGTAGAAGGAATCCCAGCCTGGATCCACCACACCTGTGTGAAACCTGCAGCCACTGAAACCTGGGAGGCAAAACCAAGCCCGGACAACCCCTGCAAAGTGACTCTGAGGAGGACGACAAGCCCTGCTCCAGTCACACCCAGGAGCTGACTGATCTACGCACGGCCAAAGCATGAGGAGGATCATCGTGGGACTCATTTTCCTTATAATTTGGACTTGTATAGTAAAAACTTCCACTGATTTTCCCCTCATGGAGGACTGCTCTCAGTGTATACATCAGGTTACCAAGGTAGGGCAACAAGTTAAAACAATCTTTCTGTTCTATAGTTACTATGAATGCCTAGGAACTTTATAGGGAACATGTTTATATAATGACACTCAGTACAAGGTATGTAGCCCAGGAAACGACCAGCCAGATGTGTGTTATGACCCCTCTGGGCCTCCCGTGTCCACAGTTTTTGAAATAAGATTAAGGACCGAAGACTGGTGGGGACTCATAAATGATACAAGTAAAGTATTAGCCACAACAGAAGAAAAAGGGGTGCCCAAACGCATAATCTTGAAATTTGATGTCTGTGCTGTCACTAATAGCACTAAGTTAGGAAGGGGATGTGGCTCTTTTAGTTAGGATAAAGGCTATATGACCGAAAATAAGTAATTTGTCATAAATTAGGACTGTGTGGAAATGAATGTGGATACTGGTCTTGTGTCATTTAGGCCACTTAGATAAAAAAAGAAAAGGATCCAGTCCACCTTCAGAAAGGAAAAAATGGCCCTTCCTGTACTAAGGGACAATGTAACCGCTTAGAGCTAGTAATAACCAATCCCCTTGATCCTCGCTGGAAAAACGGGGAGCGTGTGACCTTAGGAATCGACGGGGCCGGACTGGATCCTTGAGTAAATATCTTAGTTCGAGGAGAAGTTTACAAACGCTCTTCTGAGCCAGTGTTTCAAACTTTCTATGATGAACTAAATGTGCCAGTACCAGAAATTCCAGGAAAAACAAGAAATTTGTTTTTGCAATTAGCCGAGCATGTAGCCCAGTCTCTCAATGTCACTTCATGTTATGTATGTGGAGAAACTGTAATAGGAGATCAATGGCCATGGGAAGCCTGAGAATTAGTACCTACAAACCCAGTTCCTGATGCATTCCTGGCTCAAAAGAATCACCCTGATAATTTCTGGGTCCTAAAAGCCTCAATTATTGGACAGTATTACATAGCTAGAGAAGGAAAAGAATTCACTCACCCTGTAGGACGACTTAGTTGTCTAGGACAGAAACTGTATAATAGTACCACAAAAACAGTCACTTAGTGGAGTTCAAATCACACAGAGAGAAATCCATTTAGTAAATTCCCAAAGTTGAAAACTGTGTGGATCCACCCGGAGTCCCACCGGGACTGGACAGCCCCCACTGGATTGTACTGGGCATGTGGGCATAGAGCTTATGCCAAATTACCCAACCAGTGGGCAGGTAGTTGTGTTATTGGCACTATTAAACCATCTTTCTTCCTACTGTCCATAAAGACAGGTGAACTCCTGAGCTTCCCTGTCTATGCTTCCAGCGAAAAGAGAAGCATAGCTATAGGAAATTGGAAAGATAATGAATGGCCCCCTGAGAGAATCATACAATATTATGGGCCTGCTACTTGGACACAAGACGGTTCGTAGGGATACCGGACCCTCATTTACATGATCAACCGAATAATATGGTTAGAAGTTGTCTTAGAAATAATCACTAATTAAACCGGCAGAGCCTTGACTATTCTGGCCCAGCAAGAAACTCAGATGAGAAATACTGTCTATCAAAGTAGATTGGCTCTTGACTACTTGCTAGCAGTTGAAGGAGGAGTCTGTGGAAATTTAACCTTACTAATTGCTGTCTACACATAGATGATCAAGGGCAAGTAGTTGAAGACATAGTTAGAGATATGACAAAACTGACACATGTATGTGCCCATGCAAGTGTGGCATGGATTTGATCCTGAGGCCATGTTTGGAAAATGGTTCCCAGTGCTAGGAGGATTTAAAACCCTTATAATAAGAGTTATAATAGTAATAGGAACCTGCTTACTGCTCCCTTGTTTGCTACCTGTACTTCTTCAAATGATAAAAAGCTTCATCGCTACCTTAGTTCACCAAAATGATTCAGCACAAGTGTACTATGCGAATCACTATCCATCTGTCTTGGAAGAAGACATGGGTAGTGAGAATGAAAGTGAGAACTCCCACTAATGAGTGAGATTCTCAAAGATGGGGAATAAAGGAGACCACCCCTCAAATTGTCTTATGCCCAGTTTCTGCCTCCAAAGAAAGAAGAAGTAAAAACTAAAAGGCAGAAATGAAATCCACAAGCAGACAGCCTGGTGCCACACCCTGGGCCTGGTAGTTAAAGATCAACCCCTGACCTGTTCTGTTCCGTTCTAATTACCGGTGCATGCAGCCCCCAGTCACATACCCGCTGCTTGCTCAATCGATCATGACCCTCTCACGGGGACCCCCTTAGAGTTGTGAGCCCTTAAAAGGAACAGGAATTGCTCACTCGGGGAGCTCAGTTGTTGGAGACATGAGTCTTGCTGAAGTTCCTGGTCGAATAAAGCCCTTCCTTCTTTAACTTGGTATCTGAGGGGTTTTGTCTGCAGCTTGTCCTGCTACAAGATTACCTGTCTCTAGAGTTTCCTACACTTCTGAATGATTCTAATTCCATCTTCTGTGAGACTCAGTGTACATAGATTTCTGGGTTGCTACCAGATTTTTGTTATCCTTTTGGTTGCATGTATTCATAAACCAACACATTATTCAAGAAAGCTAAAGTGACTCTCTGTTCTTGCAACCATAAGAGCTGAAGTAAACACACCAGATCTTTCCAGAATGTCTTTGGGTCTCTTGGGCTACAGGCCAGCCAGGAGGATGCAAAGGTCTGGAAGGTGTTCTGTGATTCATAGCAATGTATTTTACAGAACAAGTTTCCTCTGTCATCTGCTGGAGCAGGGGGACAAGACATAAATGTCGAATCATGGGGAGCACCTGCTCAAAGCTGTGCTCCTCTTACATAATTGAAATGGCTGTAGGGAGACCAGCCCATCACACAGGAAGCTGGTTTGAGATTTCATCTCTGTTATCATGGTTTACTTATTAAGACTGAGGTAGAGCTTAATGGAGGGAGCAGGGTGGAATCGATCCCCAGTGTCACAGGAAATATTTTAGAGAGTTAGAAAAGCATCCTTGTATCAGGATGTGAGTTAATTTTTAAACTAATGGCTTACCCAGAGAAACCTCAGATTTCGTATTTTCATTCACTTGTTTAGGACTTGATTCTCACTATTGTATTTTCTGAGTAACAACGCTTAGCAGTAAATCACTCTTGCTCTTGAGGCTGAGATACAAATATCAGGTTTTTTTTTCTTTTTTAAGTTTTACAGGCTCCCAATCTGAAGCAATATGGGAAAACACAAGCTGTTCTCATGGAGGTATTTTATCCCGTGAGTAAAATATATCACAAAGAAAGAAGTGAGTGGGCTACAGTCAAAAAGAACATCACATTAAAAAAAAAAAAAAAAGACATCCCTGGAATGAAGATTGTAATCGCTTTAACAGCAGTAATTAGGCTTATTGTGATATCCCTGGCACCTAACTTAGTGTCTGAGTAGACACTTAATATCAGAGTAGGTGCTCAGAGAGCTTGTTTGCTAAATGAGCAAATGAATGATGTCTCACTGCATTGTGGCCAAGTAGACTGCTTTAGAAACAATCATAAATACATATAATAAAAGGAATTTACTGTGCTAGACTCAGTACATTGAGGACCTGTTGAAGGGGCTAGCACCTGGGATGATTACCATCACGCCCTGAGACGACTATCTCGATTATTTTGACTTCATTCTGCTGCTGAGAGATTGATTTTAAAGAAGTAAAACTAACAGACTGAGTTTCCTCCTCTGTTCCCTGTGAGGATTAACTTGGGTGGCGGCAGGACACTTGCTAGTCTATGTCAGTGTTACGCTCCGAGTAGCCTCTCACAACCCTGAAAATAAATATTTTAAAACAAAAAAAAAAAACCTAGACAATAAATTGGGACGTTTCCAGCATCTTTCTTCTGTAAAAATACTACAATCTCTAGATGTTAACGCAACAAAAGAAATCCGTAACTTTAAGGCCTCTCATAACTGCCCTCTTTTCCCCTCCGTCCTCTCCTCTCTAAAACAGGTTATGTCTGCAGGCTTCTTCAAACTCCACCACACCATTTTCTCAGGAAAAATCCCTGCACTGTAGGTGGGTCAACAAAATCAAGCTAGAGGTTCTCTTTACACATATTGATGGCTTATTTCTATCAGTAAAAGGATATTTCCTTCCCTCCTTCCTTTCTTCCACAAACATCTGGGCACTGTGCTAAATACAAGGGGTGCAACCGTGAACAAGTGAGACAGAGTTTTCATTCTAGGTTTGGTGAGAGATTTAGATAAGTAAATGGGAAATTACAGTGTTAGATGCAATGCAATGATCAAAAAAATGTAAGGTTGGAGGGTCTGGAGGCTTCTGAGTAAATGATATTTAAGCTGAGACACGAAGGGTAACTGTGTGCCAGGTGAAGAGTTGGGGTGGGGGAAAATAATGGGTAAAGTCAAAGGAACAATGCCTGGCACCTATCTGCTGGTATCGCCTCTTAGGATTCCAAACTATTCTCCCTTAACTTCCCCATCGAGCCTCACAGATTTCAAAGGCTATAATTCTCAGCAGGGTTGATTTTTTTTCCCCTTACCTGTAAGGAGTCCTGGGGCTTCATGCACTCACACTTCAAAAGATGCTTTTTCTGATGCTTAGGGTAAACGGAAACACTGCAAATTGCTGTTTGAAGACACTTGCTTCATTTAATTTCAGTGCTTGGGATTAAAATAAAAATTTTAAATGTCACATTTCACTCCCCTTCCAAAACACACCACAGGTTAGCCTATTCTTTAACCATTCATTATTGGATTCCGGCATGTCTAGCATGGTGCAATGAATTATTAAAGGGATCTACATAATACAACTTTGTATCACATCTTCAAGGCTATGTGAAAGAAATTTACATTTTTTTCTCTTTTGGGAGAAGCATATGAAACCTGCTCACTCAGAAGACAATCACTTATTTTTATATGTTTTTTTTTTTAAAGGAGGTTCTAGGGTTACTTACAGTAACTTTGATCAATGTCTATTTCTATTGCACTGTCAGAAAATTTAATTGCCAATACTGCATAAGCATTTTGTGCTAGATTTAACTTTTTTCTCATTCATTTATCCACCAAATATTTACAGAGCACCTTTATTGTATTGTCCTGGGACTGAATGCAATAATTCATTGTTCCAAGAACAAAGCTTTGTACACAGTGATTTATAAATATTAAACTAGAAAATACAAGAATATGCTAATCTCTAAATCTTCAAGTTTATAATATCTAATAAAGTATAATTCAAAAACAAGATTTTTCTAAGAAATAAAGAAAAAGCAAGAGGTGATATTCCAGGTGTTTTTTTAAAGATGCTATGTAAGTCCTATTTCTGGATATTAACATGGAGTACAACTCAACACTTTGTGGAAAAGTATAAAAAGCTTTAAAAAATCATCCTTTAAATAAAATTCAATTAATCTAACCCAGTAGGTATTTTTATATTGACTAACAACTTTCTTGAGCCTTAGTTTCCTCATCTGTAAAAAAGGGAGTTCATTCATTTATTAACAAATAGTTACTGAACCCCTACCAAGTGCCAGGGACTGGTTTGGGCTTTGGGAGCAGTGGTAAACAAAACAGATGTAATTCTTACCTTCCTGGTGCTTACATTCTAATGATAATACCCATCTCATGGAACTGTTGGAAAAATTGCATGTTATGTAATTACAAGTATTTTGTGACTTGCAAAGTGCTATATAAACCCAAGGTTCTTGAATATGATTGTCTTATTCCTCTATCTCCCAGAATAGAAATCAGTAGGTATTAATAAATGATGGTTTGAGTAGATACTAGAGTTTTAACACTGCCACATTTCACTACTAGAAGTCAACAGTCATACACAACTCTAATTCATTCTATTCTATTTGTTCATTCCAATATAATTTGTGAAATAATTTACCGAAAGTAATTTAAGAAAATATTAAATAAATGTATCATATGAAACCCTAAAAGACTACCCACAAGAGGTTAAATATAATAGATAACATTTATTGAGCCCATATACCATGTAACAAGTACTGTGCTATTCCTGGCCGAATGCAGAAGAAATATTACATAATAATGTTTTATCACTGCAGTCTCTCAAGACAAACCACTTCATCACATGTACTAATTTTAAGATAAGTCATTGTCTACAATGTTTTTAATGACTGTTACTTTATGGCTATACCAATATTAATATTCTATAATTAACATCCTTATAACTAAATCTTTGCATGTATTATTTCCTCAAGTCTTACTGTGTTTTTCTACAAGAACAAAACAGTGTTAAGAAAACAGCTTAAATTTAATAAAATATGTGCCTTTATATTTTCAGACTTACTGGCACATTTTAAATATTTTCCCGGGCCGGGCACGGTGGCTCACGCCTGTAATCCTAGCACTTTGGGAGGCCAAGATGGGTGGATTGCTTGAGCTCAGGAGTTCGAGACCAGCCTGGGCAACATGGTGAAACCTCGTCTCTACTAAAATACAAAAAATTAGCCGGGCGTGATGGCACACGCATGTAATCCCAGCTACTAGGGAGGCTGAGACAGGAGAATTGCTTGAACCTGGAAGGCAGAGGTTGCAGTGGGCCGAGATCGTGTCATTGCACTCCAGCCTGGGTGACAGAGCGAGACTCCATCTCAATAAATAAATAAATAAATATTTTCCCAATGTTACTCAAAATTTCATAAAATGAATTTTAGGTTATAAAATTTTACATTCACAAAGGGTTAGGAAAATACAATTAAAATTTTGTCTACATTGTTTTTGTTTCCTTTTTTGGAAATGTCACAGGAAATATATATGGAATTAACTGCTTTTTATAATTGCTCTGGTCATGAATATAGGAAAAAGATGAGTATGCAAGAATATACTAACTGTATCAAAGTGTGAAATTAAAACAGGATTACAGGAATTGAAAATTGGAAATTCCTGATATCAGTCATCTTTGGTGAACACAATGCTTGTATGACCTATAGAATTCTACCTTGATAACCAACAAATTATCTCTATTATTTCAAACATTATTAAATGTGAGTCTGGTCTTTCTGGAAAAACATCCAGCATATACAGAAACTTGAGGAATAAATACTGTTGATTAATGACAAGGCCTTATAATCTCCTGGGTGCAGTGAAATAAATTCCACAAATATAAAGAAGGCATTTTAAACAGCACTCTTCTCAAATTATGAATTCTTCCTATATGCAATTTCCAACATGAATTAAGTGATCAGACTGTATTCAGAATACACTAAAAAAGCAAACTGAGACCTTGGTATATATGTTTAAATTTTAATACTCAAGAAAACAAACCTAAGTTAAAATTGGATACAAATACTGCTGGCATAAGAAAATATACACAAATTTGGATTCAAATGGGGTCATTATGTGAACCTGGATGTAAGACTACAACCTAACAACCTGTTGTTGAAGCCTTTTAATAAAGTAACAGATTTTAAATCAGATAGATATAAAAAGACTGAAGAAAAACAGTAACTGTTCCTTAAGTTCTCTTATCCATAAAGAATGACAAACTCCATATGGACAGTAAAGTTAGAGGTCATCCAATTTACCAAGGCATTTTGAAGACATAAACCTTAAATACCTACTTTAAGCCCAAACAAGGTAAAAATAATCAGCATTTCATTGTGCTCCGAAGTTTAATTTTACATATCATGTTAACAAATTATAGAAAATAAAATAAAAGCATTTTCCATTTTTTTGAAAGTACACATCATTACTTCTCCCAGGTACTTCAGTAATTTAAGCTTAATACTCGTTTTATTAAACATTAAACACAAAAAAGAATTTACAAAATCTTGCACTGTTATTAAGAAGAGATGGAAAGTTCTCCCAACTTCAGCAATGTTAAGAGCTGTTTTTAAATTGTGAAAATGAATAGAAACACTAGCTCTTTAGGAGAATTTCAAAATACATCTGAAGAAACTAATTGTCTTTCGGATATTGTTTATTCAAACAAAACTTTTCGCTGGGTGTGATGGCTCATGCCTGTAATCCCAGCGCTTTGGGAGGCTGAGGCAGGTGGATCACCTGAGGTCAGGAGTTTGAGATCAGCCTGGCCGACATGGTGAAACCCCCATCTCTACTGAAAATACAAAAAAATTAGCTGGGCCTGGTGGTGGATGCCTGTAATCCCAACCACTCAGGAGGCTGAGGCAGCAGAATCACTTGAACCCAGGAGGCAGAGGTTGCAGTGAGCTGAGATTGTGCCACTGCACTCCAGTCTGGGCAACAAGAGTGAAACTCCGTCTCAAAAAAGGAAAAAGCAAAACAAAACAACATTTAAAAAATCACTTTTATTTTGGAAGGGTAAGCTATATATAAATAAAAATTCATTCAACATGAATGTAATTGGAGAAATTCCCTACTGCTGAAAAATAGTAATGTATAAACTGACTTCCAATTATTCAAATAAACCTTTTTCTTTTCTTTTTCTTTTTCTTTTTTTTTTTGAGACAGAGTCTCACTCTGTTGCCCAGGCTGGAGTGCAGTGGCGCAATCTTGGCTCACTGCAACCTCTGCCTCCCGGGTTCAAGCGATCCTCCTGCCTCAGCCTCCTGAGTAGCTGAGATTATAGGCATGTGCCACCATGCCCGGCTAATTTTGTATTTTTAGTAGAGAAGAGGTTTCACCATGTTGGTCAGGCTGATTTCAAACTCCTGACTTCGTGATCTGCCCAACTTGGCTTCCCAAAATGCTGGGATTGCCTGGCCTCAAATAAACAATTCTTTGGCTAATTCTGGAATTTGTGTCAGATGCCTGTGGGATACTTTTATTCCTGATCACATTTAACACAAAACTTAGTGTTTATATACTGTAAATAACATAAATTACATATTGTAAAATCTACTAGGATTCATAAATTGCCTACAATTCCATTTACTTTTTGCTTTCTTTTAAGTTCTAAAAGTTACTGATAAAGAAGTGTTACTTGGTTTTATAAGGGAATACTTGATGATAAAATTCTTCCTGTCTGAAAAGATGCACTAAATATTTCTGATCACTAAAAAGTAAAGCTTCTATCACCTCTTGAACATTGACTTCACTTTCCAAAGACGTATATATCATCTCTCTCAATGCCCAAGTCAATAGTCGAGTTAAACCAAGTATTTGGTGACTGTCTCTTTAAAGAAGAGAAGCATCACTTCTTCCAAAAACTAGCTTGCACACATCTTTGATTTTATCTGTACTCTTCAAGCAAAAGGTCATTTATCTTCATAGAAAGTTTTCTTGCTTTGTAATCTATAGAACACTAGTCGCCAGCTTAAAATGCTTATTCTATGATTGTACATTTGTGTAAACTATTATTTTTTTCTTCAGAAAACACATTTTAAAAGTTTAAAACAGAGAAACACAAACCTGAATACTGAATAACCTATGATAATTGGCAATACTGTGAAGTTTTAAAAACACTCTTAAAACTTCTCAAAGTTCATTAATAATTTTTAAAGTCACCATCCCTTAAAAATAAGTTATTTACAAGTATCACCTTAGGTTGATGGAGTTTATGCAGTCATTACATGATCAGGATATGCTTGAGAGAGTGTGCCTACAGTGCAGAAAACCTTGAACATATCCTGTCTACTTGCCATTGGAAAACTGAAGGCAGCATAACTTTATTAAAGAAAAGTAACCTAATTGGAAGAAATTAATTAAAATTGGTATTGTGCTATCTAGAGAAAAATAATTTCATGATAGAATTTTTACATAGCATAACTCTAAAATTATTTTAATATCATCTTAATTTTAAAGTTGTTAAAACATAATTCTGATGTTTCACATTATTTTAATGTAAAATGTCAGGTCTGCACTCACAGGAAATTACATTATAAAAAATTACTTTTAATATGCTAAAAGCTACTAAATCAGTTTCCCCTGTCATATTGCACAACATGTGAAACATAAGGTGTCTAAGTTTTTATAGATAATATAAAAAATTGTTTACAAAATTTGTTTATATTTCAGTAAGTTAATTTGTTGGATTTTTTTTTAACCAAAAATATTGGTGACAAAATATTACCAATGTAAATATAAGCCACGTGAAACAATCAGTTCCTTCCGATTTGGAAAGCTTAAAAAAATAAATAATAAGAATTCTACCTAACACAGAGTAATGCCAAGCTAGTCAGCAGCAGCCATGACTTAGCACTGTTGGATCAGGCGATCCTGATCAGAAAATTAAATTAGGTGCCTTTTGTAGGACAAGTGCCAAACTGTTGCTTTTTTTTTTTTAACCAAAATGCAATTAACTAATAGTAAGAGCACCACCGTTGATATTAGCAGGTATATGAACTCCATATTTAATACATATTCAAAAATAGAGCAACTATTGTTAAAATTCTTGTAGTGTTAAATAACTTTTACATTTCCTGCAAAAGGCAGATGTTAACAAAGATGCTATAGACTGAAAATCATATACATGTCTATTATTAATAAAAACCTTGCAGTGATTTTACAACTGTTTGCTTCAGAAGGGCTCCTTCCGGTGAATTCAGATATGTGAATTCTGATGAACCCTTTCCTCATCCCAGCCTCCATCCTCACTATCCTTAGTGTCTGCACCTATTTAGACAGACACAAATAGGAGAAACTTTTAAGATGTGAAGCTAACACATTCATTCTTCCTTTTCTCTTTTTTATAATGAGTATGTATTTATTTTCTAGGTTTCTTACTTCCAGTCATGACAAAATAATGGTCATCATCTTCCTTTTTCTTTGCAGTAGGTTTTTTATCTCCACTATTTGCATCCTTAACAGATGAGGGTGGTTTCCTGATTGAAGCTGGGGTTTTGCCACTTCTAGGAGGCCCTTTAGTTGAATGCTGGCTCTTAGCGACAGTCTGTGCTGACTTCGGTGCAGTTTGTGTTTTGGTAGAAGACTGGGGTAGGCTCACAATGGACAGTGGGGTACGGCCAGGAGACTTCAAGGAGCTGGGTCCTGTCTTCTGAAATGCACTTTTATTCTGAGGCTGCTTTTTGGTAGCTGAAACTATATTCTTATCTTTTGATTTCTGTGTAGCTTTTACAGGAGAAACTGAGGACACAGAAACTGGCTGATTTAAATTCAAGGCCGATTTAAGTTTCTGTGCTGGGACTGGCTTTGCTTGTGGGGCTCCATCGGATGGTTGAGACTGTGTTCCTAGACCCGTGGCTATGGTTTTGGAACTGGTTTTTGTCATTTTTGCAGAGGACTGGAAAGAAGGTTTAGGTCTTACAGGTATATTTGCTTTAGGCAGCTTGGGACACTTTGAGGATGAATTTGAATGTGCAGCTAAGTGAGATACTGCATTATCTCTGGAAGAAATATGATTATGTTTCAAATACTTAGGTTGAGTTTTTCCTGAACACTTATTTGGCAAAAGTGTGGACTCAGGCAGATCTGCTGAATTCTGGGCTGGAATAACCTTGGCCTTAGGGGTATTGGGGGATGAAATACATTTTCTCGGTGACTCAGATATACAAGGTGCAGTTCTTGGTAAAGCTGGTGAAGAAGTGTTTTTACCTACTGGATTTAATGAAGCAAGTGAAGATGATGCATTGTTTGAAGGAGCCTGCGGTTTCTTTGTTATGCCTTTTGAAGACTTGAGCTTGGGATGAGAAGATGCTGCTGGAGAATTTGGCAATTTAGAACGGACTGACATAGAGCCCAGATTACCTCCTTTCAGTGAAGATGCTGGCACCAATGCACCTGGTGGACGTCCCTGTTTTTCTTTGCTTTTTGGAATACTAACTGGCACGCTGGGTTTTGAATTTTGTTTCTGAAACATGTTAACTGCTGACAAAGGATTCATTTCAGGAGGCTGAGGTGTTCTGGCAGGCGAATCAGGTACACTTTCATTAGAAACTCCTTTTTGAAATGCTAAAATTTTTTGTTCTAGTGTGGCAAACTGTAATATTCGACAGGGGTCATATTTAAGCAAAAATCCTTGAAGAGTATCCCAGCCTCCACCAACGCGAACCATGACATGTTTTCCATGAAGCATCTGCCCCCAAAGGAAAATAAAAAGTAAAGCTGTAATACTGTGAGGTTTATAGTTATAATTCATTAGCAGTTACAATATGTGATGTCTGTGATCTATAAAATTCAGAGCATTTGCCAACAGCCTCACTACAAATTGACAGTTTGTTTCTTGTATTATTAATATAATAAATTTAACTCACATTGAATTATGCAACTAATGATACAAAATCTTCCAATTTGTAAGGAAGGTATTTACATATAACTTGCATCCTAAAAATAAGACATCCTGGCTCTGCCAATATATCTCAAGTTGGGTTTTAGGGCCCTGTCCATTCAGTAAGCAAATCTGCACAACTGTATGAGATTATCCACAAATTTTAAGTCTAAGTCCTATGCTCTGTGCACTACTACATCATACTGCCTTAAAACAGAAAGCTAATTAAAAGAAAATGCATGCAAATGTTTCTGTATGAGCTAGGTGGGGCTGAGGAGGTAATAATATGTGAAATAGAAGAAAATATGGATGGTGAAATAATATTTTTAAATACTTTTATATTATTTTCCTAAATTGGAAATAAGACAGCTTCTGTATGAGAAGTGGAAAGAATGATGAACAGGTGAAATTTCAATCTCTTTACCAACAAAAGGAACAATTAATCAACTGTAGATGGGACAAAGGAAGGAAATGAACATATATATCAGCATACTGGTATACATACTGATTCTGTGTCAATGAGAAAAATATTTTCTGTTTAATGCCCAAGGCTTGTATTATTATAAACTCTACACTTCTTTCTTTTCTTTTTTTTTTTTTTTTAACTATGGATACTCAATCTTATTAGATGTTTTGGTTTTTCTTCTTATGATGGAAAATTATTCCTTTTTCTAAGAAAATTTGAGAAATATGTTCCTTGAGGTATGCAAGGATTTTTCCCCATTATACTCACTGTCTAAATAATCTTAGCTATCCTGAAGTTAGTTGTTTGCTGTGTGATGAGTGTTTACCTAAACTCATTATATACTCATGAAAGAAATTACTCCATTTTCCCTGTACAGTGAAATCCTTCCATTAATAGCATCTTTTCCAATGTTTTTAAAAGTAAAAGGAGAGCAAAAGGTTAGTAAAGCAATAAATCCAATTTCAAAACAGTATTTATGTGTAAATAAATTGTAAATAATGGACTTACTCTTATAAAGAGTATTTTATCCCCTAGTCGGTACCGTCCTTCAGATAAATACTCAATAGAAAATCGATGAGAACAACTACAAGGAGGGTCCTCAGCAATATGTTTAACCTAAGATGACGAACAAATAAAATTTAGTGCTTGTCACAAAAAGCATTTTGTTTAAAGTGTAATATTATTTGATAGCTAAGGAAAACCAAACTCAAAGATAAAAATTCCAGGTTCAATAATTTAATCGCTTCTCCTGTGCTTATTAACAAATATTGAGATTAGACATTGCTAATCTAACATAAAAAAGCCACAGTCTTCCCAAAATGACTTTGTGGTAAAATTCTTATTTTCCCCAATTTTACCAAAGAGATGTTAAACTTGCCTGAGATCATACAGCTAGTAAGTAGCAGAGCCAGGTTTCAGATCCAAACAGCCTAGCTGGTGTCTCTCTGTCTGTCTCTCTCTCAGTGCCTCTCTCTCTCTCTTTCTCTCTCTCTCTCTCTCTCTCCCACCCTCCCTCCCCACCACCCTTCATCTTCGAACATATAACACAGTGAGGTCAATTAACACATTTGTTGAGTTTTAGGAAACATATGAGTTCGTTATTAAGCTTGAATTTATTTTAAGCCCTGAGTTAATAATACATGTCAAATCAGAGACAGGCCAGTCAGTAAAGGCTAAGTAGGAATTTTCACTTGTCCCTTAACAGTGTACTAAACTAATATTTTGGGGGAAATATCTAGATTTGATCAAATTTATTATTAAAATTGGCAGAAACATATTTACATCTATTCTCTCAAGATTGGATAAAATTCTTAAAATTTTCAATTCAAGATGCATTTCTCTAAAAATGCTCTGTTTCAGTAGCCTGCTAAGGAAGTAGGAGTTGGCATGGGGGAACCCTACTTCAACCAGTCAAGAAGCTTATAGAATTTTCTATTATTATAAATATTTTTTAATGGTAGAACTGCAGTAAATATAAAAACAAATTTAAGAATTCTATATTTAAAACATGGAAATGGAAATATATTAAGTAAAGATATTTGTTGAAATACCTATGATTGAAAAAAGTCACACATCAGCCACTGTGGAAAATATTTGGCTTTTCCTAAAATTACATTTTTGAAAAAGGAAGGTCATGAATGTTTTTCTCAATTATTGCCACACAAAATTTATCAAAACGAATTCATATAACTAAACTTAGGCATGATATTAAAGAGAGTCTCTTTAGATAGGCCTAATTTAGCTGAGCACCAATAGAAATTTATATGATTGTCTTAAATATCTACCTAAATCAAATGAACACTTGTGGATTCACTAGGGCCTGAAAAGAAAGGTCCAGAACTTATTTTCCTATATCATTTATTTAACAAAATAACGTGCGTATAAACAAATAGAACTGATTTTCATAAGTCACCCAATCAAGTTTATCTTGTTCACATGCACACGTGCACATCTGCATCTATGTTGATACAAACATACACACCATGTGCATAAAATGGTGAAAAATAAACTGAACTCTGGGAAAGGGCTTACAGTTATTAGAACCATGCTGATACATTAGTTAACCAAAATAATCTGAAAGGAGATATATCTTTTAGTCACCACTTTCTGTCTGTAAAAATTTCCTAAGTATATAGAATTGCTGTTGTATATTTTGTAACAGGACCCTAAATCATGAATCAGATAATAATTGTTCCTGATTTTCCAAGATATCTGTAGATCACATATTCACAGGTAGACAATGAATGTATTCATATAGCACACATATATTTAGAGAAATGTTTCTTTTTAGTTTTCATAACAAGAATGCAGATATAAGAAGTCGTATCTTTTCCTTATTTAAGATACCCGAATCTCACTTATATTGAGCAGTACAAATCAGCACTAACCCACAATCAGAACAAGGCATGAGCCAAAAAGAAATAAGAGCTGTAGGTAAGAAATGATTTCTTCTGATTTTATTACATAATTTACATTACAATACTGAAGGAAATAGCTAAGGAAATAAAAATAATCTACAAAGGTACTATATTACTATTATTTTCATTCTCATTTCTATACAGTTTATCTATATGTACATATTTTACACAAAATAAACATTTTTCTTGTTGCTACATTATTCTTCACAATGATCACAATGATTATCCTGTTAAGATTATGAATCCTAATTTGCCAAACCGTTGCCCTATTTGAGGGTATTTACTTTTTCACCATTCTAAGTCCTAATGCAATAAACACTTTCATTTATGCCACTTTTTCCCTCTTCAACTACAATAAAAATGAAAAAGTAATATTTTTGTAGCTCTTAATATTTGTCCATTTCTTTTTCAAAAGTTTACATCATTTTCCATTGCCAACAGTAAACCCTAAGTACAGTTTACTAGAATTTAAAAGCACCAGGTTTGATAATTTTAAAAAATCTTGCTAGTGGGGCAAATGGTATTTCATAGCTGTTTTAATCTGATTTCCTTGATTATCAGCAAGTTTCAACACTGCACTTTCTTCTTGTGTGAACACAGACCTTGCCCATTTACTTACTGCAAGTTTTTCTTATCAAATTGTGTAAGGTCTTTATATAATAGGGAAATGAACACACTGTATTTTCCACTTGATAAAAATATTGTTCCAATGTTTCCTTTTCATTTATCATTCTTTAAGGTTATATGAGATTTAAATTTTATTTTCTACCTACTGCATTCTTTCTGCTTCCCATATTGATATTGACAATCATTATATATATATACACACACACACATGAATAGCATAATGTAGGTAGATATTTTGGCCAGATAAAAGAGTTATTCATTCTGACATGTTCTTAATCTGTCTTGCAAGGTTATCTGATAGTTTTACTATAGACTTTTATTACATTAAACAAAACAATCAAAGCAATACTTTTAAAATGTTTATTAGTAATGATTTATTCATTATTTCTTAATTTTGTATATTTAACCCTTTTATAAAATGCTACAGTCCAAATAACAGTCTAAGCAGAAAATGTTCATGCTCAGTTCACCTTCATTGTTCACATTGTAGTCACTGCAGAAGACCCACAACCCAAGGAAGAGCAATTCTATTAACTTCTACCTAATGAACAGATAAAGTTAAGAAGACTGTCCAGTTGTAACCTATCATCTAACAAGTTTGGATATATTCTGGAGGAGAGAATGCTCAAAAAAAAAAAACCCATCAATCTTCCCTCACAACTTTTCCTCCTCCTGTATTCTGCAAGGATCAATACACCATCTACTTAGAGAAACCTTGGAAATCACCCTAGATTCTCTCTCTCACACAAACACTCACTAATTCCTGTCAATTCTCCTAACAATTCTTCCTAAATATGTCTTATATTTGTTCCTGTTGCTCCATCCCCATTACTGCTGCTCAAGTTCAAGCTCTCATCTTATGCCTGGATTATTACCACAAAACCAATATAACCTCTACAAGACCATGAGAATATTCCTTATAATTTGCAAATCAGATTACAATACTACCAGACTGAAAAAACAATCAATGAATTCTTGTGGCCTATAGTTCTCTTCATGATGAGTTCCAATCTGTTTGCCCCACCACTCCTCAACTACACATTTATTCCTCATCATACACAAGCAATAACAAATCACCTTTAAAATATAATGCCCTGAATTCATCAGAGAATGGAAAATAGTACTGGTTTATATTCTGAATAAGAAACACTTGCTTTTAAAAATAGCATCACCTGTAGCACACTAGAAGTGCTTAAAACTATGAGACTTCAAGGTATCATGGTCAAAAGAAAGTGTGGCAACTACTTACAGCTTCATGTAGCTCTTCATGCCGACAGCACGATTTTGGAATGCTGATGGAATCTTCAGGCCCAGAAGTATTAAGCAAAGTCTCTTCTAACTCAATTTCTTTCTCAAGTTTTACTAACACTGGTGGCTCAACCCCGTATCTGAAAACCAACCAGGAGATCTGATCATTCAAGCAAAGTTGACCCAGTACTTGCCTGCATATCAAGATAGATTTTCTTTCTGAAGTAAAGTCTATATGATCCTCTTCTACCAATTGTTTCACTGGGATATTTGAAAATGCTTTTTAATGTCTCACAGATTGTAAAATATCTATATTACAGTCCTCACATCATAGCACATATTTGGGTTGCAGGATGCTCCCAATATTCTACCTGGGATCCTGAAAGGTGGCTTTCGAATCAGCTGCTGAGTAAAGATAGAACTGAAGTAGGTATGGGGGACACCACTCCTTGCCTTCTGCCAGATCCTCTCTGTGTTCAGAGGACTTGCTTTGACTTGAACTGCCTTAGACTGCATGCTCTTACCCTATCCTTAATCTAAAAAATTTAAGTAACCACTCCCATAGTTTAACAGTAAAAGTAGACAAGCTATATTGAGAACTCGGATGTTTACATATGCTCATGCAAACAGAACGAAGTTGATAAAGAAACAAAAAGATAAAATAGGAAAATAGTTCATTTAAAGCATTTTTTTATTTATAGAAAATAGTGTTCTAAACTAAAATTCAGTAGATTTAAAATGTTTATAACATTGAAATTCTGAAATATTGTGGAATACATACCTTGACACAATTCGACCAATTTCAAGAAGACAAAGATACACCTGTCTTGGATCTTTGTGCAAAACTGTGGAAAATAAAACCACTTATTTTATACAGCAAAATTAAGTATGGAAACATATTTCTGGCATGGAAGAAGAGAGTTAAATAAAAAAGAATAATGAAGACAGCAGGTTTACTTGTTTAGAAAAAATGAAGAAAAGACACTTTTATTTTTTCTACTTATTATCTTCAACAAATTAGTTTTAAAAAAACAGCTAATAAGAACAGAATGAAAAATTACCATGGACCTTTATTTGCACAGCATTTGAAGTCTAAAAAATTGAGGGCTTAGTAACATTGCTTATGTTTCAGATCTTTCAACAAGAGATACCATTAAAAGATATATAGTACCTCAATTTTATTTTAAGCTATCTTTAGCATTGAATTATGTGTTAATACCTTTCTCAAACTCTTACAAAGAGGAGAAAGTACTTTCTAATCCATTCTAGGATGACAGCATTACCCTGATATCAAAGGTAGCCAAATGAAGACATCATAAGAGAACTAAAACCCAATATGTCTTATGAATATAGATACAAAAATCCTCAATGAAATACTGGCAAACCAAATCTGGCAGCATATAAAAGGATTATATACCATGCAAGTGGCATTTATGCCAGAAATAGTTCAATATAAGAAAATCAACCCAATGCAATATACTATTAGCAGAATAAAGGGAAAAAACCCAATTATCTCAAGAGACAAAGAAGTATTTCACAAAATCCAACCATTTCATGATTAAAAAAAAAAAAGACTGAACAAACTAGGAAAAAAAAGAAAGTTTCTCAATCTGATAAAAGGGCATCTAGGAAAAACCCACAACCATTATCATTCTTAAAGGTAAAAGACTGCAAGTCTCCCTCTCAAGACCAGGAAAAGACAAGGATGTCCACTCTTATTATTTCTATTCAGCATTGTATTGGAGGATGTAGCCATGGCATTTATGCAAGAAAAATAAATAAATCATATCTAGACTAGAAAGGAAGAAGGAAAACTACCTCTATTAACAGATAACATAGGCCAGACATGGTGGCTCACACCTATAATCCTAGCACTTTGGGAGACTGAGGCGGGAAGATCGCTTGAGGCTAGGAGTTTGAGACCAGCCTGGGCAACAAAGTGAGACCCTGTTTCTACAGTTTTTTTTTTTTTTGGTTTGTTTTTTTAATTAGCTAGGCATGGTGGTGCACACTTGTAATCCCAGATACTCAAGAGGCTGAGGCAGGAGGATGAACTGAATCCATGAGTTCAAGACTACAGTGAGCTATTATCGTGCCACTATACTCCAGTCCTGGGTGACAGAGTGAGACCCTGTCTCAAAAAACAAAGCAACAAAAACAAAAACAAAAACAAAAAAACAAAAAACAGGTAACATAATCCTATGTATAGAAGAAAACCCTGAAGAATCTACAAAATAACTGTTAGAGCTAATAAGCAAGTTCAAAGTTGTGGGAGATAACATCAATACACAAAAATTAGTTGCATACACTAGAAATGAAGTCTGAAAATGAAATGAAAATAATTACACTTACAATGGCTTCGAAAAGAAAAAGTACTTAGAAGTAAACCTAATCACAGAATTGTAATACTTGTACACTGAAAACTATAAAACACTGTTGAATGAAATTTTAAAAGATTATAAATAAAGACATCTCATGTTCATGGATTGGAAGACAACTTGTTAAGATAGCAACATTCCCCCAACTGACCTACAGATTCAGTGTAATCCTTACCAAAATTACAACACCCCCTTTTTTTTTTTTCCAGAAATGGAAAAGCTGATGATCAAATTAGTATGGGATTCCAAAGGGCACAGAAAAGCCTAACCAATCTAGAAAAAGAACAAATTTGGAGACCCACACCTCCCAATTTCAAAACTTACTATAAGCTACAGTAATCAAGACAGTGTATCACTGGCATAGGGATAGATGTACAGACCAATGGAATGGAAATGAGTGTCCAGAAATAAACCCATACATTTATGTACAATTAATTTCAACAAGATGCTAAGACAATTCAATAAGGAGAGAACAGGCTTTTCAACAAATGGTGTTGGCACAACTGGACATCCACATGCAAAAGAATGAATTTGAACCCCTACCTCCCACCATATACAAAAATTAACTTAAAATAGATCAATGACCTAAAAGTAAGAGGCACAAACTGTAACATTTATAGAAAAAAATGTTAAAAATATGTATGACTTTAATTAGGCAATGGATTTTTAGATGACCAAAAGTATGGACAAGCAAAAAAAAAATAGATAAATTAAATGTCACCAAAATTTAAAACTTTCGTATATCAAAGGACACTATCAAGAAAGTAAAAAAATAACCCAAAGGCTAGGAGAAAATATTTGAAAATCTTATCTAATATGGCCTAGTATCTAGAATATATAAAGAATTCTTGCAAGTTGACAAAAAGGGTAAATGACCCAATTTTTAAAATAGGCAAAGGATTTGAATAGATAGTCTCCAAAGAAGTTATACAAGTGGTTAACAAGTATATAAAAAGATGTTCAATATCCTTAGGGAAACGCGAATCAAAACCACAACAAAATACTACTTCACACCCACTAGGATGGTTATAATAAAAACAAAAACAGGCAAATAAGTATTGACAAAGATGTGGAGAAATTGGAACACTTGGGCACTGCTGGCAGAAATGTAAAATGGTGCAGCCACTTTGAAAACAGCTCCTCAAAAAGATAAACAGAATTATTACCATATGACCTAGAAATTCCACTCTTAGGTATATATCTGAGAGAATTAAGAAATATGTTTACTTCAAAATTTGTACACAAATGTTCAGAGCAACATTATTCATAATAGCCAGAGTGGAAACAATCCAAATGCCCACTAGCTGATGAATGGCTTAAAAAAATATGGCATATCTATACGATGGAATATTAGTCTACCATAAAAAGGAATTAAGTACTGTTACATGCTACAACATAAATGAACCACTGTGCTAACTAAAAGAAACAGACACAAAAGGCCGCATATTGTATGATTCCATTTATATGAAACATCCAGAATATGCAAATCCATAGAGACAGAGAACAGAGTTTGCCTTGGCATGGGGTAGGAGAATAACTGGGACTAATTGCTAATAGGTACAGATTTTCCAGAAATGTTCTGAAATTAGATAGTAGTAATGATTGTACAACATAGTGAATATACTAAAAACCACTGAAATGTACATTTTAAAATTGTGAATTTTAGATTATGTACAGCATATCTCAATTTTTATGCTACTACAAAAGAAACCTAATACACTTAAAAATGGTTACATGGTTAAGATAGTAATTTTTTTTTTTTTTATGAGTCTCACTCTTTCACCCAGTCTGGAGTGTAGCGACGTGATCCTGGCTCACTGCAACCTCTGCCTCCCAGGTTCAAGTAATTCTCCTGCCTCAGCCTCCTGAGTACCTGGGACTACAGGCGTGCACCACCATGCCCAGCTAATTTTTGTATTTTTGTAGAGACGGGGTTTCGCCATGTTGCCCAAGCTGGTCTCAAACTCCTGACCTCAGGTGATCCACCTGCCTCAGCCTCCCAAAGTGCTGGGATTACAGGTGTGAGCCAATGCGCCCAGCCTAAGATAGTAAATTTTACGTGCATTTTAATACAATTTTTAAAATAAAAATAAATATAAAAGGAAATGCAATATAAAGGTAAACAGAGATCCTTAAAACAATTTTTAAAAAGGCCTGATCATAGAACACATGCTAAATGCAATGATATAGTAGTTGTGGATCATCTCCTTTTCTGTTCCAGTCCTTAAAGTTAGAAACTCTAGGAAACTTCTGAATTCTAACCTAATCGTGTGCAATATGTGCATGAATTGCATGTGCCCTGATTCCCTCAATAGAAATAGTAATTGTTGGCCTGGCGTGGTGGCTCATGCCTGTAATCCCAGCACTTTGGGAGGCTTAGGCTGGCAGATCATGAGGTCAGGAGATTGAGACCACCCTGGCTAACACGGTGTAACCCAGCCTCTACTAAAAATACAAAAAATTAGCCAGGCGTGGTGGCAGGTGCCTGTAGTCCCAGCTACTCTGGAGGCTGAGGTAGGAGAATGGCCGGAACCCAGGAGGTGGAGCTTGCAGTGAGCTGAGATCGCGCCACTGTACTCCAGCCTGGGCGAGACAGCGAGACTCCATCTCAAAAAAAAAAAAAAAAGAAAAGAAATGGTAATTGTTCTTTGATTTATGAATAGCATCTATTATACACCCCAAGCACAAAGTATACTCTTTCAAAGCTATAAAAAGCCTACATTTGAGTTTAAAATTCATGCCAACAGAGGAATTTATCCTAAAATTTTTACTAGATTTGTTTTTCTAAATATCTTCTAAGTTCCTTAAAATAGTATATTTGTTTCATAAAATAGCTTTGAGTTGCTAGCAAAGTGTAAAAAATTAAGAGGCTCATCTTTGAGACCTCTGGAGAGTAAAAACATTAGCTTATCAGTTCAATGCCTCAAAATGAATTACTGGTATTGGCAGTGCTTTACTTAGTCCTATACTGACCTTCAGGAGAGTGAGAAGATGCCTTCTACTGAAAATGAGAAATATACAACAATCTTATGTCCTTTCAGAAATAATAAACTAGAAACTAGAGAATTCAAAGCATTTCCACTTTGTTTTGATCTTTAGAAAGTAGATGTGCCATTACATCAACTACACTGTCAATAATGATCAGCCCATCTGGATCTAAAGCAAGGTGCAAACAGAGGGATAAAATAGCATCCCATGCTTGCTCTACACTGGATAGGGGTGCCCAGATGCAGAGCAAACAGGAGGCCGCTTACCCTGTGTGAGGGCAATAAGGGTGTGTACTGTCAGTAGAGAATTTTAAAATAATAATACAACCAACAAAAAGTCAGTTTGCTTTTTACTATCACCACAAACCAGCAATCCTAAACTATGTCAGTGATAAAACTTCTACCAGGGCAGACAACTCCCACAGCCCTGCCCTTGGTACACTGCTGCACTTATCACATTATGAATTCAATGTGTGGGGGTGGGGTGGTGGGTGTGTGTGTGTATGTACACATATATAAATGCTTTCAAATATAGTATAAAACTTAAATAGCTACCGCTTTAGTCACTGCACAGATGCTTCTGTTGACTTCAAGGAAATGAGAAAATACATCAATAATTCTTCAACAGAGCATGACTCCTCAAAATGAATTGTCAAAAATATTAATCCATTAGATAATCAAGTTGGCAGCTGTTGTTTGTAAGGTAAAGCTAAACACCATGATAATACATTATTAGGCCTCCTGTCATTTCCGTAATTATCCGGTTAAAGGGAAGTTACTACTTTTTAGGCTTGGTGGAGTAATTCTTAATGAAAATATCAATTACTAAAGCATTCGTCCAGAACCTTCCTGTAGCCAACTCATTTAGGAATTCAGAATTTTAGGACATTCTAGACACATAAAATCTTTAAGTGAAAAGGTTAATATATTTGATTTAGTATCTGATTCTCCAATAATTCTACATATATTCAAAGTATACATTTTTCTAGGAAAATGAGATGAGGCGTTTGAGTCCTTATTTGGAAAGAAAAATTAGAGGTGAAGGATATTAAAACATCCTAGTAAGCATTAAAAACAAGAATGACAACAACATCACTTACCTAAACCTTCAGATTCAAAGAGGTAAGTTTCATCAACCCCAATGTCCCTACACCAGTGAAGGAAGTTTGCGGTATTGTCCCGAGCAAAGAATGAACCTGATGCAGCATCTTTCTTACAGGGCACTTTTCTCATTGGAAAATTCTGGAAAAGACAAAAGAATAATTTCAAAAATGTATCAAGGATACTTTCATTAAACATTCATTTTGATATTGCTAAATAAATGTTCAATCCATCACCTGTAACCAAAAAGTACACAATTTTAGAGAAAAAAGATAGTTTTGAAAACTATTTTATTTTACTTTAAAGCAGAGGTCCCCAACCCCTGGGCCACAGACTGGTGGCAATCAGGCCGCACAGCAGGAGGTGAGTAGTGGGTAAGCAAGCATTACCACCTGAGCTCTGCCTGTCAGATCAGCGATGGCATCAGATTCTCACAGGAGCTTGAACCCTACTGTGAACTGTGCATGCAAGAGATCTAGGTTGCGTGCTCCTTATGAGAATCTAATGGCTGATGATCTGAGGTGGAGTAGTTACATCCCAAAACCACCCCCGCCCAAATCTGTGGAAAAACTGTCTTCCATGAAACTGGTACCTGGTGCCAAAAAGATTGGGGACTGCTGCTTTAAAGTATATTCCAGAAAATCATTCCTAGAAAAATGATTTGGTCAAAATTAGCAGTAAGATCAAACATCTCTCACCTCTTTCTTTTTAAAATGAAACAAGAATCTTAATTAAAATAAAAACTGACAGCCTAATAATTGCAAAGCACATCTCAATGGTATGTCTCTCTACACATAGTTCAATATAAACCTCAAATTCTTGCTATGTTAAAAGTTAAGAGATGAGTATGATGACTCACTTGTAATCCCAGTACTTTCGGAGGCTGAAGCAGGATTGCTTGAGGCTAGGAGTTCAAGACCAGCCTGGGAAACAGTGTGACCTCATCTCTACAAAATATTTCTTTTAATATTAGCCAGACGTGGTTGCATGTAGCTAAAGTCCCAGCTGCTCAGGAGGCTGAGGTGAGAGGATCACTTGAGCCCAGCAGTTCCAGGATACAGTAAGCTATGATCGTGCCACTGTACTCCAACCTGGGCAACAGAGCAAGACTCTTTCTCAAAAAAAAAAAAAAAAAGAATCACAGACACCCATTTTTGCTTACTTCCTTCCACGCAGATTCATAAAGATGGTTCTGAGTTTCTTGAGGAGACTATCAAATAAGGAAGTAGTTGTTCCTTCTTAATTAAAGTTCTTTGAAAACTGATGATCTAAGTTTCACAGAATCTTAATTTTTTTTACTATCTGCTCCAAGAGTATTTAGATAATTCTGCTGAGACTGAGAGATTTTTTTGTTTTGGTTTGGTTTAAATTTTTACTTGAATAAGCAACTCATGAATATGATCTTTGTTAATGCAGTAGGTACAGTAGGATATTAAGTCTTTCTCTCACCTACCCCCAGTTCCTCTCTCTCCCTAGAGTTAACCACTATTACCAGTTCCTTGTATATCCTTCCTGTTACTATTTATTTCCAAAACTAAAATAACGTTAGGAGTTTTTTTTTCCTCATTGAATACAGAATAGACAATCATTGCAAAAAAAAAAAAAATCAAACCAATAGCAAAATACAAACTATCAACTGAAATCCTCTCACCCACATTTTGGCAAGACATCTCTATGCACAACTACACACATATTTGTATCTACAAAATGTCACATAAACTATTCTTCAATTTGATTTGTGTGTGTATGTGTGCATATACATGAAATGATATGTTGTAGACATCATCTGGGGTTCAAAATAACATATTTAAAAAATTGTTTCTAATGAATGTATAATATTCCAATGTGTCTGGTTACCATAATTAATTTTTAACAATTTCTCTGTTGATGAACATTTAGGTTGTTCCTAATTTTTGTACTATCACTTTCATAAACTTCTGATTATTTTCTCAGAATAAACTGCTACAAGTAGAACTATGTATCAAAAGATGTGCTTTAGGGGGCAGAGCGAGATAGCCCCATACAAACCTACACCATTCGTCTTACCCATAGGAACATCAAATTTTAACAACTAGCTACACAGAAAAAGCACCATTACAAGAATAAAAAATCAAATGAGCAATCTGGTTTTAATTTCGTATCACTGAGAGAGACATTGAAGAGGGCAGGAAAGACAGTCTTAAATTGCCCACCCCTTCCTCCATCTTCCAGCAGCAACCACATGGCACAGAGTATCTGTGTATTTGGGAGGGGGAGAGCACAGTGATTTTGAGGCTTTACATTGAACTCACTGCTGTTCTGGTTCAGCAGAAGGCAGAACCAGGTTTTAGTAGCTGATGTCTGCCCATAGAGAAAGCATTTGGACCAACCCCAGCTAGAGGGGACTCACCCATTAAAGTAATCAGAGCTTGAGTTAAGACAAGCCTTGCTACCACAAACTGGAGTGCTCTGAGGACCTAAGCGAACTTGAGGGGCAGTCTAGGCCACAAGAATTCCAAGTCCTAGGCAAGCCCAGTGCTGAGCTGGACTCAGACAGAGCCAGTGGACCAGAGGGGAGGGGCATATGACCTACTGAGACATCAACCAGGGTGGCTAAGTGTGTGCTTGTACCACCCCTCCCCCATCCCCTGGCAGCAGCCATAAGGTGCAAAGAAAGCTGTGCACTTGGGAGACAGGGAGCGCAGCAACTGGAAGACTTTACACTGAACTCAGTGCTGCCTTGTCACAGTAGTGACCTGGCAGGATTCATCACCTGCTGCGTAAAGAACCCCTGGGCCCCGAATAACCAGCAGTGATACCCAGGTAATATGCCATGGGTGTTGGGCTCTGAGACATGCTAGCTTCAGGTGGGACTGAATATATTCCCAGTATTGGTAGCTACAATGAAAGACTCCTCCTGTTTGAGAAAGGCAGGGGGAAAAGTAAAGCAGACTCTGTCTTGTGCCTTAGGGGCCAACTCAGCCACAGTAGAGTAGAGCACCAAGCAAGCTCTAAGGGGTCCCCAGCTTCAGGCCTAGGCTCTTGGTCAGCATTTCTGGAACTGGCCTGGGCCAGAGGGGAGGCCACTGCCCTGAAGGGTGAATCCCAGGCCTGGCAGCATTCACCACAAGCTGACTAAAGAGCCCTTGGGTTCTATTAGCAGTGGCCTGGCAGAAACCCACATGGGCCAGTGGTGGTAGTAGCCACAGGGAGAGGCTTCTCTGCCCAGAAAAAGAGGAAGAAAGAGTGGGAAGGATTTTGGCTTGTGGTCTGAGGGTTGGCTTCACTGCAGTAAAACAGAACATCAGGTAAATTTCTAAGGTTTAAGACTTCAGGCCGGGTGTAGCAGCTCAAGCCTGTAATCCCAGAACTTTGGGAGGCTGAGGCGGGCGGATCACGAGGTCAGGAGATCGAGACCACGGTGAAACCCCGTCTCTACTAAAAATACAAAAAAAATCAGCTGGGCACAGTGCCAGGCACCTGTAGTCCCAGCTACTAGGGAGGCTGAGGCAGAAGAATGGCGTGAACCCGGGAGGCGGAGCTTGCAGTGAGCTGAGATTGCGCCACTGCACTCCAGCCTGGGCGACAGAGCGAGACTCCATCTCAAAAAAAAAAAAAAAAGAAAGACTTCAATCTCACTCCCAGACAGCATCTCTGGACCCAACAGGGGCTGGGGGAACATGACTCTGAAGGGAGGGACACAAACCTGGCTAGATGTGCCACCTGCTGATAATAGAGCCCTAGAGCCTTGAGTGAACTTAGGTGGTAGGCAAGTGGTGGTTACAGCAGGTCTTGGGCGAGACCCAGTGCTGTGCTGGCTTCAGGTGTGAAACAGTGCAGTCTCAGTGGTGGTGGCCACAGGGGTACTTGTGTCCCCCCATCCCCAGATCCAGGAGGCCCAGCACAAAGGGAGATACTCCATTTGTTTGGGATAAAGTAAAGAAAAAAACCCACACGCACACACAAGAATCTCTACCTGGTAATGCAGAGAATTCTTCCAGACCTTATTCAAGATCACTAAGGTGGTACCTCTATAAGTCTGCGAGAACCATGGCATTATTGGGTTTGGGGCCCAAGTCCCTTTGAATATCTGAAAAGCCTTCCCAAGAACAATGGACACAACAAGTCCAGACTGCAAAGACTACAATAAATGCCTAACTCTTCAATGCCTAGACACTGGAACATTTACAAGCATCAAGACCATCCAGGAAAACACGACCTCACCAACGAGGTACCAGGGACCAATCCTGAAGAAACAGAGATATGTGACCTTTCAGACAGAGAATTTAAAATAGCTGTGTTTTGGAAACTCAAATAAATTCAAGATAACACAGAGAAAGAATACTATCAGACAAATTTAACAAAGAGACTGAAATTATTTAAAAGAATCAAGTAGAAATTCTAGAGTTGAGAAATGCAATTGACATACTGAAGAATGCATCAGGGTCTCTTAACAGCAGAACTGATCAAGCAGCAGAAAGAATTACTGAGCTTCAAGGAAGGACTACTTGAAAATACAGAGTAGAGAAAAGAAAAGATAAAAAACAACGAAGCATACCTAAAGGATCTAGAAAATAGCCTCAAAAGGGTAAACCTAAGAGTTATTGGCCTTAAAGGAGGCAGAGAGAGAGAGAGATGGGGATAGAAAGTTTATTCAAAGGGGTATTATCACAGAACTTCCCAAACCTAGAGAAAGATACCAATATTCAAGTACAAGAAGGTTATAAAACACTAGCAGATTTAACCCAAAGAACACTACCTCAAGACATTTAATAAACTCCCAAAGGTCAAGGATAAAGAAAGGATCCTAAAAGCAGCAAGAGAAAAGAAACAAATAATATACAATGGAGCTCCAGTATGTCTGGCAGCAAATTTTTCAGTGGAAACCTTACAGGCCAGGAGAGAGTGACATGGCATTTAAAGTGCTGAAGGAAAAAAACTTTTACCCTAGAATAGCATACCCAGTGAAAATATCCTTTAAGCATGAAGGAGAAATAAAGATTTTCCCAGACAACAAAAACTGAGGGATTTCATCCACACCAGACCATTCTACAAGAAATGCTAAAGTGAGTTCTTCAGTCTGAAAGAAAAGGATGTTAATGAGCAATAAGAATACTCTGGTTTCCCTTCAGATTGTATAAATCTTTTGACTTTTAATGAGCAATAAGAAATCATCTGAAGGTACAAAATTCACTGGTAATAGTACACAGGAAAACACAAAATACTATAACACTGTAATTATGGTATGTAAAATATTATATTAAAGAAGAAAGACTAAGCAATGAACCAATCAAAATTAATAACTACAACTTTTCAAGACATAGACAGTATAATAAGACATAAAGAAAAACAATCAAAATTAAAAAGCAAGGGGATAAAGTTAAAGTTTTTATTAGTTTTCTTTTTGCTATTAATAGTTCATTTGCTTACGTAATCAGTTTAAAATAATGGGTTATATTATTTGCAAGCCTCATGGTAACCTCAAATCAAAAAACATACAACAGATACCCAAAAAATAAAAAGTAAGAAATTAAAGCATACCACCAGAGAAAATCACCTTCACTAAAAGAAAGACAGGAAGGAAAGAAAGAAGGAGCCAACCAAAAAACAACAAAATGGCAGGAATAAGTCCTTATTTATCAATTATAACACTGAATGTAAATAGACTAAATTCTCCAATCAAAAAACACAGAGTAGCTGAATGGATGAAAAAGCAAGACCCAATTATCTGTTGCCTCCAAGAAACACTCTTCACCTATGAAGACACACATAGACTGAAAATATAGGAATGGAAAAAGATATTCCATGCCAATGGGAAACCGAAAAAGAACAGTAGTAGCTATATTTATATCAGACAAAATGAATTCTAAGACAAAACTCATAAGAAGAGACAAAGAAGGTCATTGTATAATGACAAAGAGGTCAATTCAGCAAGAGGATATAAAAATTGTAAATATATATGCACCCAATGCTAGAGCGCTCAGATAAATAAAGCAAATATTATTACAGCTAAAGAGAGAGAGAGACTCCAATACAGTAACAGCTGGAGACTTCAACACCCCACTTTCAGCATTGGTCAGATCTTCCAGACAGAAAATCAAAAAAGACACATCAGACTTAATCTTCACTATAGAACAAATGGACGAAATAAATATTTACAGAACATCTCATTCAGCAGCTGCTTTATTCTCCTCAGCAGATGGATCATTCTCAAGCATAGATCATATGTTAGGTCACAAAACAAGTCCTAAAACATTAAAAAAAAAAACCTGAAATAACATAAAGCATCTCCTCTGACCATAATGGAATAAAACTAGAAATCCATAACAAGAGTAATTTCAGAAACAATATAAACACATGGAAATTAAACAATATGCTTCTGAATGACCGACCAGTGGGTCAATGAGGAAATTAAGAAGAAAATTGAAAAATTTCTTGAAAAAAATAATAATGAAAACACAAATACCAAAACCTATGGGATACAGTGAAAGCAGTCTTAAGAGGGAAATTTATAGCTGTAAGTGTCCACATCAAAAAAGAAGAAAAACATAAAATAAATAACCTAACAATGCATCTTAAAGAACTAAAAAAGCAAGTGCAAATCAACTCAAAATTAGTACAAGAAAAGAAATAATGAAAATCAGAAGAAATAAATAAAATTGAAATGACAAAAACAGTACCAAAAGATAAACAAAACTTGAAGTTGGTTTTTTGAAAGGATAAATAAAATTGACAGACCTTAAGTCAGACTAAGAAAAAAAGAGAGAAGACCCAAATAAAATCAGAGATGAAAAAGGAGACATTACAACTGATACCACAGAAATTTAAAGGATCATACTGAGCAACTGTATGACAACAAAACCTGAACAGACCAATAACAAGTAACAAGATCAAAGCCGTAATAAAAAGCCTCCCAGTAAAGAAAAGCCTGGGACCCTAGGGCTTCACTGCTGAATTCTACCAAACATTTAAAGAACAATGTAGCAATCCTACTCAAACTATTCTGAAAAACAGAAGAGGAGGGATTACTTCCAAACTCATTCTATGAGGCCAGTATTATACCAAAACCAGACAAAGACATATCAAAAAATGAAGACAACAGACCAATATCTCTCATGAATGTTGATGCAAAAATCCTCAACAAAATACTAGCAAACTGAATTCAACAATACATTTAAAAGATTATTCATCATGACCAACTGGGATTTATCCCAGGGATGCAAAGATGTTTCAACATATGCAAATCAATCAGTGTGATACATCTTATCAACAGAATGAAGTATAAAAACCGTATATATCATTTCAACTAATGTTGAAAAAGCATTTGATAAAATTTAAATCCCTTTGTGATAAAAACCCTGAAGAAACTGGGTATAGAAGGAATACACCTCAGCATAATAAAAGCCATATGATGATAGACCTACAGCTAGTATCATACCAAATGGGGAAAAACTGAAAGCCTTTCCTCTAAGGTCTGGACCACAACAAGGATGCCCACTTTCATCACTGTTATTCAACACAGTTCTGGAAGTCCTAGCTAGAGTAATTAGACAAGAGAAAGAAAGATTTGGCATCCAAACTGGAAAGGAGGATGTTAAATATTCTTGTTTGCAGATGATACGATCTTATAGTTAGAAAAACCTAAAGACCCCACACTCAAAAAAAAAACAATTACAGCTGATAAACAAATTCAGTAAAGTTTCAGGACACAAAATCAACATACAAAAATCTGTAGCATTTTTGTGCCAACAATCTGAGAAGGAAATAAAAAGTAATCCCATTTACAGCAGTCACAAATAAAATTAAGTACCTAGGAATTAACTTAAGCTAAGAAGTGAAATATCTCTACAATAAACAAAACACTAATGAAAAATTGAAGAGGACACCAAAAAATGGAAAAATATTCCATGTGCATGGATTGGAAGAATCAATATTGTTAAAACGGCCATACTACTCAAAGCAATCTACAGATTCAATGCAATCCTTATCAAAATACCAATGATGTTTTTCATAGAAATGGAAAAAAGATCCTAAAATTTATACAGAATCACAAAAGACCGAGAATAGTCAAAAGCTATCCTGAACAAAAAGAACAAAATTGGAGGAATCACATTACCTGACTTCAACCAAAACAGTATGGTACTGGCATAAAAAGAGACACAGACCAATGGAACAGAAAAGAAAACCCAGAAATAAATCCAGATAACTACAGTGAACTCACTTACAACAAACATGCTAAGAACATAGATTGAAGAAAGGACAGGCTCTTCAATAAAATCTGCTGGGAAAACTGGGTATTCACATGCAGAAGAATGAAACTTGACCCCTATCTCTCACCATATATAAAAATGAAATAAAACTGGATTAAAGACTTAAATCTAAGACCTCATACTATGCAACTGCTACAAGAAAACATTGGGAAAACTCTCCAGGATATCGGTCTGGGCAAAAACTTCGTGAGTAATACCCCATAAGCAGAAGCAACCAAATCAAAAATAAATAGGATCATATCAAGTTAAAAAGCTTCTGCACAGTAAAGGAAACAACACCTTGAAGAGCAACCCAAAGAATGGGAGAAAATATTTGCAAACAATCCATCTGACAAGGGATTAATAAGTAGAATATATAAGGAGCTCAAACAACTCTGTAGGATAAAATCTAATAATCCAATTTAAAAATGGGCAAAAGATTTGAATAGACATTTCTCAAAAAGACACACAAATGGCAAACAGATATATGAAAAGGTGCTCAACATCACTGATCATCAGAGAAATGCAAATCAAAACTACAATGAGATATCTCATCCCAATTAAAATGGCTTTTATCCAAAAGACAAGCAATAACAAATGCTGGCAAAGATGTGGAGAAAAGGGAACCCTCATACACTGCTGGTGGTAATATAAATTATTACAGCCACTATGGAGAACAGTTTGGAGGTTCCTCAAAACACTAAAAATAGAGCTACCGTATGACCCAACAACCCACTGGGTATATACCCAACAGAAAGGAAATCAGTATATTAAAGAGACTATCTGCACTCCCATGTTTCCTGAAGCACTGTTCTCAATAACCAAGATTTGGAATCAACCTAAAAGTCCATCAGTAGATGACTAGGTAAAGAAAATGTGGCACATATATACAATGGAGTACCACTGAGCTACTAAAAAGACTGAGATCCTGTCATTTGCAACAACATGGATGGAACTGGAGGTCATTATGTTAAGTGAAATACATCAGGCACAGAAAGACAATCACCACATGTTCTCAATTATTTGTGGGTGCTAAAAATCAAAACAATTGAACTCACGGAGATAGTAGAAGGACGGTTAGCAGAGGCTGGGAAGGGTTGTGGCAGGTGGGGGGAAGTGGAGATGGTTAAGGGTGCAAAAAATATATAGTTAGAAAGAATTAATAAGACCTAGTATTTGATAGCACAACAGGGTGACTACAGTCAATAATAATTTAACTGTACATTTAAAAATAACTAAAAGAGTACAATTGGATGGCTTGTAACACAAAGAATAAATGCTTGAGGGAATGGATATCCTATTTTCCATGATGTGATTATTACTTATTGCATGCCTGTATCAAAATATCTCATGTACCCCATAAATATATACACCTAGTATGTACCCAAAAAATATTTTTTACAAGATATACTTTATTTTCAGTGATATATATATTATATATATATACACATATCATCCACTATCCCCCAGAATGATGATACTCCTTTATATTTCCACCAACTGTGTGTAAATTTCCAGACTCCAAACTCTTGAGAATACCTACATTTGATGAAAAGACAGGAAACCTTATCTACTTCAAATCATGACTTCAGGGTTAATGAATGAAAACTGTCTAAAAAATGTATTATTTATCCAATCAATATTTATAAAATTTACCACTAATGCAATATATGGAGAATATATAAAGAAGAAAATAATAATAATAGCAGCTGCTACTTGTGTGCCAGGAACCATCACAAGCTCTTTTCCCATTTAACCCTCACAACAATTCTACAAGGAAGTTATGTTAATGTTCTCAAGAAGAGCTGGATCTACTATGCATCAAGCACTATGTTAGACACCATCTATACATTCACCCATTTAATTTGATTGAACTCTCACAAATAAATCCTAAGGTAACTGTTAATCTCATTTTATGAAAGAGAACATTTTTCCAGATCTTGAAAAGGGTTAAGTAAATTATTCAACATCTCATAGCCAGTTGGCATGGAAGTTTACAACCTTCTAGAGATAAGAAGTGTACATAAATTAATATGTACCAAGACATAAAATCAATACTGTCGAACATTTACTTACCCCTGATTCTTCAGAGTTGCATGTTTTCACCATGTTTTGAAGAACATCAATCAGTTGACATAATAGTACTCCATTATCAAGTTCTTCCAATAATTTTTCTGCCTTAACTTTAATACCTAAAAACATATTTCAAAGTTAAGAATCTTCTAGAAACATAAAAACAATATGGTTAAAATTAATTAAATAGAATCAGATTACAGCAAAACACTAGAAAAATATCAGATCAGACTCTAAATACTTACTCTTAGAAGGTACAGTTAAAATAGCAAATAATGGCCAGTTAACTTAATGATACTGAAACAAAAATATCTGTAATGTAGAAGTACAGAAAAAATAAAGAAAACTGACATCGATTTTATTTCATTTAAAATGAAATAAATTCACTGCATATTAATATTCCTTGCACAAGAAAAACAGTCTCTATAAATAAGATGGACTTGGTTGCAATTTTAAAATTAAAGACAATACCATAACAAATACCCAGGGAATACTAACTTTTTACTTCTAGAATGTCTTCTTTAAAAACATTATTATTACATAATAAACTCTAAATATTATCCATCAAACTGATAATAGACAACTACAGTGGGTATTTGGTATTTAATTATCTTGGAAGGGCTGTATCTTTTAAGATATTCTTTTTCAGGAAAACTTTAGAATTCTACATAAAATTATTTAAAGTAAAATTTTTCTGGGGAGAAAGTTTAAAGCATTCATCATATTCTCTAATAGAGTAAAAAATACAATGCCATTCTCCAACCTGACATTTCTTCCTAGGTTTCATATGGCTCTATCCTTCAATGCCTCAAAAATTGTAATCATTTAACCTACAGTATATGTTTCACTCAAAGTTCATGGCTTATACAAGACTAAGGTGGGTCGAGGCGGGAGGAAATCAGTAAAAAAAAAAATTAGACCAATACAATTTTTAAAGATGATTTTAATATTAACAGTGAAAATGTTCATTATTCAAAGCTTACTGACCTCTTCGGTTAAATCGCAAATTTCCTACTATTCAAGACCCAAGGTTCAGGGTGAATCAGACTATTTCCCCAGCTGAAATGTAACCTGGGTGAGAGCAAGGGCACTGAATATTTCATTCACTGGAGTATCCCCAGCATCTGTAACAATCACTCCTTGACAAAGAGTAAGGCTCTCAATAAATGCATATTGAATAAGATAATACAATTTTGGGTATTGTTTCAAGCCTCACCTAATAAACCAGATAACCAGATTGACAGATCTTCTTGCATGGGCAACAAAGTGGCTTCATGCCTCACAGCTATCCACTCATCGTACTGACAAACATTAGCCAATCCTGGTCCGTGTCTGGGAGTCAGAGGACTCCGAGGACTTAGAGGCAGATCTTCTCCAAACCATACCTAAAGAAAAAAAAAATCAATCAACTGAATGAATAAAACCTTTGCTAAAAGTCATCATAATCCATATCAATATTTAAATGATGAAGCATAAATCATACATAATAGACACATATAAAAAGCTGCTGTAGCTCACAGCAAATATATAAATTAGAAGCAAAGTATTAGTCCTATTCTGTTGCCCAGGCTAGAGTGCAGTGATGCGATTATGGTTCACTGCAGCCTCGACTCCCAGGCTCAAGCAATCCTCCCACCTCAGCCTCCCGAGTAGCTGAGAGCACAGACACATGCCACCACACCCAGCTAAGTTTTTAATTTTATGTATTGCAGAGATGTGATCACCCTATGTTGCCCAGGCTGGTCTTGAACTCCTGGACTCAAGCGATCCTTCCGCCTCAGACTCCCAAAGTGCTGGGATTATAGGCATGAGCCACTGTGCCCAGCCAAGACATTTTCAATATTCAGTACTGTGGTCAATGTAAGAAAACCCCTAATTAATGAATGGATTCTACTATTGAGCCAAGAGGGTAGAATTCAACAAATAATATTTTTCCTTCACTTGTTAGCTGAGTAAGTTTAACAAGTTACTTGACCAGAGTCTTAACATCCTAGCTGTAAGATGGGTTAGTGATTCCTGCCTTATAAAATACATGTTTGTAGCATCTGGCATTGGGCCTAGCAGATAGCAGAGACTCAATAAACATTTGTTGAATGAATGAATAAATGAATGAATGAAGCATAAATGGCATTTTGTAAACTTCAAATCATAATAACAGTGTCATCTTTAAAAAAATTTATAAGTACTTTAGTTTAAAACAAGTGGGTGGCAAACTATAGTCCATGGGGCAAATCTTGTCTCACCTATTTTGTAAGCCCAGAAGCTAAGAATAGTTTGTACATTTTAAAATGGTTGTTATATAAGTAACTGCATAGTATCTCAATTTTGCCTACTGGTCCACAAAGCATGAAATACTACCTGAACAACTGAGAGTTTAGAATAAAAACTGACACTCTATAAATTTTATAATTTTATAGATGTTATAATCGACACTTGCAAAATTTTGAAATATGATTATTCTTTAATGTAAGATTATTCATAGAAAAGGCTGTATCAATTCTTCAGATGGTAAAAGAAGTAATCATGTCATTATGAAGTCACTTTTTAAAACAGATATAAATATCTCTTGTCCTTCTCCTTACTGAACAACTTAGAAAGGAATATTAGAGCCTAAGAGAAACGCATAGGAGATTCCAAGAGTGGGGTGGCTTGGAATGGAGAGTCAGAGCATGAGTGAGGTGAGTGGGCATCCGGGTATGGGGACAGCCCTGTGCAAGATGTCAGACCCTGAGTAGGATAAAGAGGGCATCTAACAGGTGCAAAGGGGGAACGTCCCAATACAGAGTGTCAGAGTCCAAGTGAGCTGAGCATCTACCCAGGGTGTGGGTGGCAGCAACAATAAAAGAATGGTAACACACATGAGGATTTATCAAATGGGAGCCAATCTTCTCACTGAAGACAGGTACAAATATGGAATGAGAGAAGTAAGAATGAATCCTTTGGTGTTGAATTCAAATATCTCTTATCTGAAAGTAAAGAAACGCTCAAAGAATGCCAAAAGGACACATAAGCCAGCATGAAGGGACTTCTACTGGCTGAACTGGGGGCAATTTGAGCATTGAGATAAATGATAGAAATGGATTATACCACACTGAATAAAATAGGAAACTATGAGTTAACACAGATATAAATGAATACACTGAAATTTTGACAAGAATGGGATTTTTACATAGTTTCAAAGTACCTGCATAAAAAATACTACAAAGGGAAAAGGAGTAATTTTACAGTTCAGAAACCTGACAGACAGCATCGGAACCAAATAATGGAGGTGAACTCTATCAATAATGGGACAAATCAAAATCATATGCTACCTGATAGGAGGCAATGATAAAAATTCCTGCCCAAGATGCATAACCTGAGTTTAGTCATGAAAAAACATCAAGCAAATCCAAATTGAGGGACATTCTACAAAATAAGTGGTCGGGAATATTCAAAAGTATCAAGGTAATTAAAGACAAGCAAAGACTGAGATACTGTTCCAGCCTAATAACTGAAGAGACATGAAAACTAAATGCAACACATAATTCTGAGCTGGTTATTATTGAGACAACTGGCAACACTTGAAAGTGGCCTGCGTATTAAATGGTAGTACAGCAGCAGCATTAATATCCTGATTCTGACTATTTCATTGTGGTTGTGTAGGAAGATGTCCTTGTTTTTGAGAAATACACACTAAAATATTCAGAGGTAATAGTGCATTAGAGTCGCCACTTCCTCTCAAATGGCTCAGGCAAACAAATTTCTTTGTACTACACTTAACTACTCTGTAGTCTGTGATGGCTTAAAAAAAATTTTTTTTTTAAAAACCAAACTTTTAAAAAAGAACTGTAAGTAAAAGGAATACCAAGTGAATCTAGTCCTTTCTTGATTTTTAAATATAGACCATTTTCCTCTTAAAATATACTAAGCTTATTGAGGTTAATTTGAGGCAAGTCTTACTATACCAGATCAAAAGCTATAGCAATGCCATAGGTAATACAACAAACTGGTGGCGGGGAGTGGGGGAAACTACTTCCAATCTCCCATGATGAGAAATAAACAAGTTTTTTTTTTGTTTTTAACCCCAAGGCAAACAAAGAAAATGAATACACTCAAGAGGCATGCAGGGGTAGGGAAATCTAATAAAAAATAAAAAATAAAATAAAAGTAAATTAAAAAACCCCATCAAAGACAAAAAAGAAATGTAAGTTATTTAAGGGACATTTACTTCAGGAATTAAGGTAGGGATTGGGAAATGAATTCCTAAATATATGAGGATCCTATGAATAGGAAAATGATGTTATTTATTTCCCTGAATTCTCTTAAAATTATTTCCAAGGAAGTACAGTAACGCTTTACTAATTCTTCCCTTTATAAGCATATCTTATTTCTATTATAATCCTGAGACTCAGTGTAATGCTTACCACATAGTATTCAAACATATTTGTTCAATAATTGAGGAATAGATATTAGCAAATGACTCTTTGTACCATCAAAATCAAAATGTATCTTACAATCAATTGTATTTGACAGTCAATGGAATATGTTATTTGTCCATTAACCATCTGGTTGAGCTGAAAAAAAGCAGAGCAGATGTAAATGTTTGTCAAGGAAAGAAGGGCATAAATTAAGAGGGTGGTTTTTTTAAAATCATGTATGAAAATGGAGATGCTAACATTTTTTAAAAAGTCATTTTTACTTCTTGTCACATTAGAGAGAAGAGTACATGTTGGATTTTCCTATTATTGCAAGCAGACGACTTTAGTAATAACCTGGGCTAGTCAGTAGAAATTAGTATTAAAAGTCAGATATTAACAAAAACTGCATGTATGAAGATTGTTCTCAAACATGCTGAAAGCTGTCATATTGTCATTAAGAGATATTTAATTCATGGGTACTCTACAGATTAACTTAGGTACTTGCACTTGCTTACATTTAGGCAAAATTTTATGCCTATATACAAATGGGCCTTTTCACAGAGAGTGACTTCATAGCCTTTGTCAGATTTTCAAATGGGACTATGACCCCAGAAAGGTTAAGAACTATTGTCCATTGGCTTTTATACTATATGTTTATTTATTAATCAGAATGAAGGACACAGATGAATGGCAAGAAATATCTTGAAGTATTAAATTAGTAAGACATCAATTAATAACAGCTATTCACTGGATGTCTCCTCTCTGCAAGGCACTTAATAACCAAGTAACTGTCTAATATAATTGGCAGAGAAAGAGGTGGAAATCCTGGGAAGTCCTCACATGCAGCAGCAAAAACCTCCATGAGACATGTGAAGGGAGGATAGTCTTGGAAAAAAAAATCAATAAAGACAGATCTTGGAATCTGGATCAGAGAAGATTTTATGAAATCATTAGACAAACTATGAAAGAATCTACCATGTTAAGAAAATATAAATGGCCATTAGTGTAGAAATAAGAAAAAACATGGGCAATGTGGCAACAATAGAAAACACTCTATAAGGAATCAAGAAAATATAATTGATAAGAAACTATGACATTCCTGAGACTGGATAAAAAGAGGATGAATAGAAGTAATCAGGTCAAAAATGATTTTGAGTAATAACAGAGTTCTAAGCATATGCAAGTGGATGTGAGAGGACCCAAAGGGGAAGAATAAGACCTTCTGGGAGACAGTCATGGACTCCCCAGTCCCAAAAGGAAAAGTATGATGGAACTGTATTTAGTAGAGTAGGAGATTACAGCTGCAGAGTATGGGAAGGTGGACAACAGGGTCACATGCAGGGCTGTTCTTAACCATTTGATAAATTCTCTTCTCTAGGCTGTCATCCACTGTTAAATTGATACGGGAAAGGAAAGGAAAGAAGAGAAGAAGGAGGAGGGGAAGGAAAGACTGACTTTTATGACACAGGTACTATCTCTAGGTTTATATCTGGAAAATTTTATCATATCAAGGATACAACCAAACTTCTGACGTGCTTACAGGCAATATATATTCTAGCAGTCCATTTGCACATGTTATCTCATTGATTCCTCAAAACTACCCTCAA
Organism: Pan paniscus; assembly: GCF_029289425.2. Classification (NCBI taxonomy): domain Eukaryota; kingdom Metazoa; phylum Chordata; class Mammalia; order Primates; family Hominidae; genus Pan; species Pan paniscus. The sequence continues at coordinate 108,659,335 of NC_073259.2, read as the reverse complement.
GTTAATCACTATTATCCTCATCATAGAGGTAAGGAAGCAGAGACTCAGAAGTAAGATAACTTGCCAGAATCTCGGAATCAAAGGGGCAGAACTAGGATCAGAACTGAAATCTAATTGATGCAAGTTTTTACTTCCCAAGGCAAATTTTATTATCAGTTGCTTGCTTCTTTCCAGGCAGACCTTCAATGTGACTTTTATTTTTAAGTTAATATTCAATCATGTGCTTTTTATACAAAAGAAAGAAAACTTAAAAAATAAGAATAATATAGCAAACACCAACCCTGGAAATCATTCAGATATAAGGCTATTCTGATTGTCTCATTATACCCAGCTTGCACCCCTCCACAAAAAAAAAACAAAAACCCACTCTTTAAAATTGTAATGGCCAGTCATATACAGGCATTTATAGAGCACATGAACAACTATCTGAAATTTAAAAACATATATTTGTTTTCACTGAAAGCTCTTTTAACTGTAAATACATACTAAATTGTAATGAGGGGAAAACCACAAAATATTCCACCTCTTTTCCCACAGTGGTATAAATAAGACAGACCTACCAACCCTAAGGTATTTTTACACTTGATCTTAGCCAAAAGGCTGAGAAGAGATAACCCTAAGGTATTTTTGAATTTTACAAATATTCAGTATAAACAAAAGCTTAGAACTGAACGTTTTTGAGAACTAGAAAGTCAAAATATAGTATGTGTTATTAAAATGTGATGCTTAAAAAAACTAGCACAATAAGAACACTGTGATAATTTTATCTTTGCTAATTATTACAGTTCAATTATATTAATCTCATAATTTAAATATTGTTTCCAAGAAAAAAACTTACTTGAATTGCAGGCTGCATAGTCACCTATATTGAAATGAAATTTCTTTTCTGAAAAAAGAACAAAATATTAACATACAGTTAACAGTGGCAGTTTTGCTACTCCCCCAAACCCCCAAATTACAAGATTTAGGAATGTGTTTACTCGACTGCAAACGCAAAACTTTTTCTTCTAGTTAGAAAAGTCTGAGTATAAGAAAATTCATATCACTCCTTTTTACTTCATAAAGGACTACTCATTTGAAAAAGGAAAACCTGAAACAGACTTTAATATAATATGTATTTTCTGGCATTAGCATCAAAGTAATTCTTGAACCATCTGGACAGTTTTGAAAAAAAATCAACAAAACTTAGCTCATATAAAAGTCTCCCAGAATTTTATTTTCCCCTGTGAATATAATGTAAATATAAATATTACAACAACTGATATTGAAAGTCAAGTATCTTTTATCTGACTGTCATCAAAGTCCTAACAGGTCATATGCACTTTGCATAAATTCACAAACTTGACTATAAGCTTATTCTGCTAATAAAGATAAACATCAATTTTAACTGTGAACCAAAATGCTCAATGCCTCCCCATAATAATTTTCCAAAGACAAAAAAGAAACAGCAATTTTAGCTCCAAAGTAGTATTCTTGAAATCTACATGGAAAAAAATACTTTAATTCATTGAATTAGGTAAATGCAATTCTTTCCTATATTTTCAAAGGGATAAAAGTGAAGAGTTTAAAAACATTCAACAGTATAGACTATAAAAACCTAGGATTTTTTATTGCTCATAGCAGCATAATAAGCTAGTCTAGTTTTATTATAAACCATCTTTAAAATATTTTAAGAAAAAATATATAATAATTACAAAGCTATAATGCTATTACTTTCCAAGAAAAAGTTATTTTTTCCTCTAAGTTATATCAGACATACCTCATGCACAGTGTCAACTATACATACCACTTTCCTTTCAGGAACATTTCTTCTAGTACCAAAGTTGAACCTGAGCTAAACCATACTGAAAAGCCTAATATTATAACACATTTTCTTTGCAGGAAGGCAAAAGACAATAGAATGTCCTTTTTGATGTCATTTTCCCTTCTCTCCACCACAGCAAAAGGCCAAAGTACAAGTGAGCATTCCTAATGAGCTTGTTATGCTTCCCACGAGCTAATTCAGTGGGGAATACATTTTCCTTTAGCATAAATAACCCTTTGTCCGCAACAAAGATCCACTTCTCGGAAGTAAGAAGCTTCCAAGACCATTTTTTAAAAATGCAGCAAAGAAGCTGCTCCTATTAAAATGGAGTTCCACATAATCAGACAAGAGCTTTAACAGTTGGAGCTGCCAGCCCAAAACAAAAGAAAGCCTAAATTATAAGGCGTGTGCAAATCAAGAACAGTGACACATTCACAAAGAAGCTATCACAAGAATGTTTAGTCACTGCACTTTTTATGGAAAATTCAACAAAATTAGTTTTATGAAAGAAATAAAGAATTTATGCACAATATTTGGTCACTTGAACTTTAGCAAGAGTCTTCACATACATTTTTAAAATCATCCTTCTTGCATAACAGAAAAAACTACTTTTAAGATGACAAAAATATAACCATCTGGATTAACTTTAAAAAACAAATTCTTTAAAAAATAGTATGCAGAGAAGTTATTATGTATCTTCATACATGAAAAGCTATAATATACATGAGCATGTGCTTTTCATTGATGAGATTTTATCAGTCAATCATCAATTAAGTAATGAGTACTCACTATATAACAGATACTAAGAGCCAGTCTTTGGTATTTTCTAGTCATTCACTATCATCTTTCCAAGATATTTTTGTGTCTCAGGCATTTATTCCCAAGAGTAGCTTTTTAGCCCCATTCCTCGATACGTATCACAATCACATTTCTTGCTTCTCCTTCATTTTATTACCTATTTTCCTCTTTTCTATCATTCCCTAAAAATCTCTATTTGTTTCATATAAATCAGTTACACTGAACCAGTAACATTTAATTATGCATCTTAATTAGCAACATATTGTCCCTATTTTTTGTTTTTGTCTTTCTGTCTTTTTGAAGAAGTCTATTTCAATTCTTTGCCAACTTGAGGAAGTCTTTTCCCTTAGATTTCGCGAGGGTGAGGGAAGACCTCTCACGTAATCAAGTCTAAACTCCACTCTAAACCTGTTGGGAATCTTTCACAAGACACTCTTATGCATAGATCATACAAAGTTAGGAATACTATACTTAACTTTTAAAATCCGAGGAAAATGTTGGAAACACAGAATGTGCTCATCCACCTGAAATTTGACCAGAATTTGAGCCCAACCCACTCATCTTTAAAAATTTTTAAAAAGTCATGAGGTACTCAAGATTATTTGCATTAAGGCTCTTCATTCTAATTTGACTTCATACCATAATGGGATTAAAAACACCAACTACTGAACCGATCCTTCGTCCCAAAAATACAGGATCTGAAACTTACACATTTTCAATCCTTTCTCAAGTTATATGGTATGATGGGGAGAATTCAAAATGTCATGGCTCCATCTGTTACAAATCTGAAGTCAACCAGGAAGAGTAGCAAACAAAAAAAAGCAAAGAAATAAGGTAAGTTTCTTCAGGAAAAAGAATAACATTAATTGCCATTGTGCCACCCATCCACTCAGCCCTCAGCCACCAGATTATCGCCAAGATACACAAGCTGCAAGGATAGGATCAAGTTGAGATCGCGGTTACTACTGAGGAAGAGAGAGGAAAATGACCCTGGGGAGGAATGCACAAGGGCCTTTCAACTGTACCAGTAAGATTTTATTTCAAGATAAGCGGTAAGAACAAAGGTGTTATTATACTAGTCTGTATGCCTTTCTGTATGTCAAAATATTTCATCCTTTTTTAATGCTTCATTTAGAAAAATAGTTGAAGAAAACATCCTTTCTGATTTACTCAGAAAAAAAGTTTCTTAGCTTTAAAATTTTGAGTTAAATGTTTCCTAACTGCCTAATAAAGAAAATAGAAATACTATATCTATACCAATCATATTTCATGTATTTCTTAATGTGTACTAAAATAACTCACCATAAAGACAGCAATGGGGTAGTAGAAGGTATTGAACACATATGATTTGAATTACAGCTCCAGAAAATACTGGCTATATGACTTTGGAGTAGTTAACTTCTCTGAGCCTCAGTGTTCTGATCTGTAAAATGAAATATGACCATTTCCTTCTTATGGCTGCTATAAAAAATTAAATGAGACGATACCTATAAAGTACCAGATACACAGTTAGCACTTAACAAATGAATTATGAATATGGTGATGAGACATAATTGTAGTTCATTTGATATAATTTATCCAATTAAAGAGATAAGAAAACAAAGCTAGTAATACTCAGATATCATTAGGCATAATTTGGAAAGCTGCTTTTACTAACACAAAAATAAAGATAGTTATAAATGAGAGTAAAAGCTTTAAAATACCCACATCATAATTGGCAGGACACTCAGATAAAAATTTGTGACTGACAACTCACTTTGCTAGAATAAATATTTAGGAATTTATTTAACATAGTCCCTTCATTCCCTTCAACCTGTCTCCTCAATGTCCTCTCTAAAAGTTATACTTATTTCTGGGGCTATTTAACTGTTTGCGCTGTGATCTTTTTTCATGTGGTATACGCTTATTTATTTATTCACCTCCTTTACTGAACTGGACGCCATAGGCAAGAGACACAGTGATGAATATAAAAGACATGTTTCTGCCCTTATGGAGTTAATATACCAGTTGAGAAGACTGAAAATAGCAAATACCTAAATGAATACATAATTTTATTTTTTACTTTTATTTTTTATTTTTCTATAAGTTATTGGAGTACAGGTGGTATTTGGTTACATGAGTAAGTTTTTTAGTGGTGATTTGTGAGATTTTGGTGCATGCATCACCCGAGCAGTATACACTGCACCATATTTGTAGTCTTCTATCCCTTGCCCCCCTCCCACTCTTCCCCCCAAGTCCCCAAAGTCCATTGCATCATTCTTATGCATTTGTGTCCTCATAGCATAGTTCCCACCTATCAGTGAGAACACACAATGTCTGGTTTTCCATTCCTGAGTTACTTCACTTAGAATAATAGTCTTCAATCTCATCCAGGTCACTGCAAATGCTGTTAATTCATTCCTTTTTACGGCTGCATAATATTCCATCATATATTATCTATATGGTGGGGGGGAGCGCACACACAGTTTCTGTACTCATTTATTCATGGGTATTTGGGTTGTTTCCATGATTTTGCAATTGTGAATCTTGCTGCCATAAACATGCATGTGCAAGTATCTTTTTCGAATGACTTCTTTTCCTCTGGGTAGATACCCAGTAGTGGGATTGCTGGATCAAAAGGTAGTTCTACTTTTAGTTCTTTAAGGAATCTCCACACTGTTTTCCACAGCATCTGTACTAGTTTCCATTTCCACCAGCAGTGTAGAAGTGTTCCTTATTCACCGCATCCATGCCAACATCTATTGTTTTTTGATTTTTTGATTATGGCTATTCTTGCAATAGTGAGGTGGTATCACATTGTGGTTTTCATTTGCATTTCCCTGATCATTAGTGATACTGAGCATTTTTTCTTATTTTTATTGGCCATTTGTATATCTTCTTTTGAGAACTGTCTATTCATGTCCTTAGCCCAGTTTTTGATGAGATTGTTTGGGTTTTTCTTACTGATTTGTCTGAGTTTGTTGTAGATTCTGGATATTAGTCCTTTGTCAGATGTATAGCTTATGAAAATTTTCTCCCACTCTGTGGGTTGTCTGTTTACTCTGCTGACTGTTCCTTTTGCTATACAAACTAAAAGCTCCTTAGTTTAATTAGGTTACAGCTATTTATCTTTGTTTTACTGCATTTGCTTTTGGGTTCTTGGTCATTAAATCCTTGCCTAAGCCCATGTCTAGAAGAGTTTTTCCAGTGTCATCTTCTAGAATTTTTATAGTTTCAGGTCTCAGGTTTAAATCCTTAATCCATCTTGAGTTGATTTTTGTGTAAGGTGAGAGATGAGGATCCTACACGTGGCTAGCCAATTATCCCGGCACCATTTGTTGAAAAGGGTGTCCTTTCCCCCACTTTATGTTTTTGTTTGCTTTGTCAAAGATGATTTGGCTGTAAGTATTTGGGTTTATTTCTGGGTTCTCTATTCTGTTCCATTTCCTATGTGCCTATGTTTGTAGCTGTACCACGCTGTTTTGGTGACCATGGCCTTATAATATAGTTTGAAATCAGGTAGTGTGATGCTTCCAGATTTGTTCTTTTTTGATTAGTCTTGCTTTGGCTATGTGGGCTCTTTTTTGGTTCCATATGAATTTTAGAATTGTTTTTTCTAATTCTGTGAAGAATGATGGTGGTATTTCGATGGGGATTGTGTTGAATTTGTAGATTGCTTTTGGCAGTATGGTTATTTTCACAATACTGATTCTACCCATCCATGAGCATGGGATGTATTTCCATTTGTTCATGTTGTCTATGATTTGTTTCAGCAGTGTTTTGTAGTTTTCCTTGTAGAGGTCTTTGACTCCTTGGTTAGGTATATTCATTTTTTTTTTGCAGCTATTATAAAAGGGGTTGAGTTCTTGATTTGATTCTCTGTTTGGTTGCTGTTGGTGTATAGAAGAGCTACTGATTTGTGTACATTAAGCTTGTATCCAGAAACCTTGCTGAATTTTTATTGTTGCTGGAAGTCAGGGACCCTAAACGGAGGGACCGGCTGGAGCCGCAGCAGATGAACATAAATTGTGAAGATTTCATATTAATATGGACATTTGTCAGTTCCCAAATAATACTTTTATAATTCCTTATGCCTGTCTTTACTTTAATCTCTTAATCCTGTTATCTTCGTAAGCTGAGGATGTACATCACCTCAGGACCACTGTGATAATTGTGTTAACTCTACAAATTGATTGTAAAACGTGTTTTTTAACAATATGAAATCAGTGCACCTTGAAAAAGAACAGAATAACAGTGATTTTTATGGAACAAGGGAAGACAAGCATAAGGTCTGACTGCCCGCAGGGTCAGGCAAAAAGAGCCATATTTTTCTTCTTGCAGAGAGCCTATAAATGGATGTGCAAGTAGGAAAGATATTGCTAAGTTCTTTTTCTAGCAAGGAATATTAATATTAATACCCTGGGAAAGGAATACGTTCCTGGGGGGAGGTCTATAACTGGCTGCTCTGGGAATGTCTGTCTTACACAGTTGAGATAAGGACAGAGATATGCCCTGGTCTCCTGCAGAACCCTCAGGCTTACTAGGGTGGGAAAAAACTCCGCCCTGGTAAATTTGTGGTCAGACTGGTTCTCTGCTCTCAAACCCTGTTTTCTGTTAAGATGTTTATCAAGACAATACCTGCACTGCTGAACATAGACCCTTATTAGTTCTGCTTTTCCCCTTTGTCCTGTTCCCTCAGAAGCATGTGATCTTTGTTAGACCCTTATTAGTAATTCTGGTTTTTTGCCCTTTGAAGCATGTGATCTTTGTACCTACTCCTTGTTCTTACACTCCCTGCCCTTTTGAAACCCTTAATAAAAACTTGCTGGTCTGAGACTCAGGAGGGCATCACAGGCCTACCGATATGTGATGTCACCCCTGGCAGCCCAACTGTAAAATTCTTCTCTTTGTACTGTCTCTCTTTATTTCTCAGCCAGCTGACACTTATGGAAAATAGAAAGAACCTACACTGAAATATTGAGGGTGGGTTCCCCCAATATTTTATCTGTTCTAAGAGCTTTCTGGAGGAGTCCTTAGGGTTTTAAAGGTAAACAATCATATTGTCAGCAATCAGTAATAGTTAGACTTCCTCTTTACCGATTTGGATGCCCTTTATTTTATTTTATTTTTTTTTTTTTGAGATGGAGTCTCGCTCTGTCACCCAGGCTGGAGTGCAGTGGCACGATCTCAGCTCACTGCAAGCTCCACCTCCTGGGTTCACACCATTCTCCTGCCTCAGCCTCCCGAGTAGCTGGGGCTACAGGTGCCCACCACCACACCTGGCTAATTTTTTGTATTTTTAGTAGAGACAGGGTTTCACCATGTTAGCCAGGATGGTCTCGATCTCCTGACCCTGTGATCCACCCGCCTCAGCCTCCCAAAGTGCTGGGATTACAGGCGTGAGCCACCGCGCCCGGCCTGGATGCCCTTTATTTCTTTCTCTTGTCTCACTGCTCTGGCTAGGACTTCCAGTACTAGGTTGAAGAGGAGTGGTCAGAGTGGGCATCCTTGTCTTGTTCCAGTTCCCAGAGGGAATGCTTTCAACTTTTCCCCATTCAGCATTACGTTGAATGTGGGTTTGTCCATAGATGGCTTTTATTATATTAAGGTATGCCCCTTGTATGCCGATTTTGCTGAGAGTTTTAATCAGAAAGGGATGCTGGATTTTGCCTAATGCTTTTTCTCCATCTACTGAAATGATCATGTGATTTTTGCTTTTAATTCTGTTTATGTGCTGTATCACATTTACTGACTCGCATATGTTAAACCATCCTTGCATCCCTGGTATAAAACCCACTTGATCATGGTGGTTTATCTTTTTGATATGTTGTTGGATTCGGTTGGCTAGTATTTTGTCAATTACAAAGATTTTAGTGTCTATGTTCATCAAGGATATTGGTCTGTAGTTTTCTTTTTTGGTTATGTCCTTTCCTGGATTTGTTATTAGGGTGATGCTGGCTACATAGAATGAGTTGGGGAGGGTTCCTTCTTTCTCTATCTTGTGGAATTGTGTCAAAAGGATTGGTACCAATTCTTCTTTGAATGTCTGGTAGAGTTCTGTTGTGAATCTATCTGGTCCTGGACTTCTTTTTTGTTGGTAATTTCTTAATTACCATTTCAATCTCACTGTTTGTTACTGGTCTGTTCAGGGTATCTAATTCTTCCTGTTTTAAGCTAGGAGGGTTGTATTTTTCCAGTAATGTATCCATCTCTTCTAGATTTTCTAGTTTATGTGCATAGAGGTGTTCATAGTAGCCTTGAATGATCTTTTATATTTCAGTGTTGCCAGTTGTAATATCTCCTGTTTTGTTTCTTAGTGAGGTTATTTGGATTTTTTCTCTTCTTTTCTTCATTAAGCTTGCCAATGGTCTATCAATTTTATTTATCTTTTCAAAGAACCAGCTTTTTGTTTCATTTATCTTTTGTATTTTTTTGTTTCAATTTCATTTAGTTCTGCTACGATCTTGGTTATTTCCTTCTGCTGGGTTTGGGTTTGGTTTGTTCTTGTTTCTCTATTTCCTTAGAGGTGTGACCTTAAGAGTATTAGTTTGTGCTCTTTCAGTCTTTTTGATATACACATTTGGGGCAATGAACTTTCCTCTTCCTTAGCACCGCCTTTGCTGTATCCTAGAGGTTTTGATAGGTTGTGTCACTACTGTAGTTCAGTTCAAATGACATTTAAATTTCCATCTTGATTTCGTTTTTGACCCAGTGCTCATTCAGGAGCAGGCTATTGAGTTTCCATGTGTTTGCACAGTTTTGAAGGTTCCTTTTGGAGTTGATTTCTAGTATTATTCCTCTGTGGTCTGAGAGAGTGCTTGATATAATTTCAATTTTCTTAAATTTACTGAGGCTCGTTTTATGCCCTACTATATGGTCTATCTTGGAGAAAGTTCCATGCGCTGTTGAACAGAATGTGTATTCTGTCTGCTGTTGTTGGATGAAATGTTCTGTATATATCTGTTAAGTCCATTTGTCCCAAGGTATAGTTTAAATCCATTGTTTCTTGGTTGATTTTCTGTCTTGATGACCTGTCTAGTGTTGTTATTGGTTTATTGAAGTCCCCCACCAGATATTATCCTAAATGCAATGAAAGCCCCTAATGAATTTTAACTAAGAGAGTAGCGACATGATCTAATTCACAGTTTTAAAGGAAATCCGAGGAAGAAAGAGAAAGGGTGGAGTGAAACAGTGATGCGTTTAACAGAGAAAAGGGGGAAAAGTGGATGAATATGTAGGAAAAAGAACTAGGGAAACAGTGAGAGAAGGAGAAACAAGTAGGGGTAGAAAAGGTGAGAGCCAAAGAAACACTGTATAAGAAATGAGATGGGAGAGTAGTGTGGAAGAGGGAAGAGTCCACTGCAGTAGTTCAGTGACAAACAATGGTGACTGAGCTAGAATCTAACAGTCTCCACTGGAAAGAAGGAGATGGATCTGACATATATTTGGAGTTAAGAACAAACGGATTTGGCAACTGTCAGAGATGATGGGGTAAAGGAGAGGAATGTAAGAGCAGAGTGTCAAGAACTACTGTTTCAGGCTTAGGGAATTTGAGCAGAGACAGAGGCAGCATTTACTGAGATGAGGGTGATGAACAAACTGAAGCTGGATACACAGCATACATGGGTCAAGAGTGCTGTGTTGGCTGGGTGTGGTGGCTCACGCCTATAATCTCAGCACTTTGGGAGGCCAAGGTGGGTGGATCATGAGGTCAGGAGTTCAAGACCAGCCTGGCCAACATGGTGAAACCCCGTCTCTACTAAAAATACAAAAATTAGCCAGGTATGGTGGTGGGCACCTGTAATCCCAGCTACTTGGGAGGCTGAGGCAGGAGAATTGCTTGAACCCAGGAGGCACAGGTTGCAGTGAGCCAAGATTGCTACACTGCACTCCAACCTGGGTGACAGAGCAAGACTCAAGACTCCATCTTGGGGGAAGAAAAAAAAAGAGTGCTGTGTTTTGGTTTGTTTCAGGAAGCCTTTAAAAACATTCAAGTAGGACCAGGCGCAGTGGCTCACGCCTGTAATCCCAGCACTTTGGGAGGCCAAGGCGGGCAGATCATGAGGTCAGAAGATCGAGACCATCCTGGCTAACACGGTGAAACCCCATCTCTACTAAAAATACCAAAAAAAAAAAAAAAAAAAAGCCAGGTGTGGTGGCGGGTGCCTGTAGTCCCAGCTACTTGGGAGGCTCAGGCAGGATAATGGCGTGAACCCAGGAGGCGGAGCTTGCAGGGAGTCAAGATTGCACCACAGCACTCCAGCCTAGGCAACAGAGCAAGACTCCGTCTCAAAAAAAAAAAAAAAAAAAACCATTCAAGTAGGGCCCGAGCACAGTGGCTTAGGCCTGTAATCCCAGCACTTTGGGAGGCCAAGGCGGGTGGTTCATGAGGTCTTGAAATCAAGACCATCCTGGCCAACATGATGAAACCCTGTCTCTACTGAAAATACAAAATTTAGCTGGGCATGGCAGCAGCACCCATAGTCCCAGCTACTCGGGAGGCTGAGGCAGAAGAATTGCTTGAACCTGGGAGGCGGAGGTTGCAGTGAACCTAGATTGTACCACTGCACTCCAGCCTGAGTGACAGAACGAGACTCTGTCTCAAAAAAAAAAAAAGACATTCAAGTAGGAATGTCGGGTAGGCAGTTGGAAATATGAATCTAGAACTAAGAAAAAAATTCAGGAGGAGATTAAAAATTGTCAGCAAATACTTGGGAGTTAAAGCCATTGGAAAGAATGACATCATCTGAGGGAAATGGAAAAGGAAGTGACAAGGGTCTAAGAACAAGACCTGTGAAAATCCAACATTTACACTTCGAAGGAGTCAGCAAAGGAGACAGAGAAGAAACAGTTGGAGAGTTGCTTCATGATCTTAACTAATCTAGGCTTGTAACTTTTTTGATTCATCTCTTTCTAGTAGCCCTTCCTGATTGGCCTGAATTAATTCTGATTATATCTTTAGCCCTTGAATTCACATTTCTCCCTATTACTTGCCTGTATGGTGCCTTTTACTATTTTGAGCTATTCCTGTACACTGCTTAGCCAAGCATAAGTTTTCCTGGATTGCTATTGGAAATAGAGTTGATAGAAGTATTCAAGCCTGGAGTTTAGGAAACAGTTTTTGTAGGAGAAATGTGAAAACCCCTAGGAAAAACTGATTGTCTCCCTTCTCCACAATGTTTCTGCTATCGATGAAATGTGACAGTAAAGTTTAGAAGCAGCCACATAGTGAACAGCATCTGCTGGGGGACCTCTTTTGATATCATTTATTATTTCTTATTATTATTTATGTGATCTGAATTGATACATAATTTTGCCTCTCACCCAACATATTCCAGGTAAAATATGTACAGTGATTACGGTCAAGGTGCTAGCATGTCAAGTGAGCTGCCTGATATACCAGAGGAATTACTAGGAAAAAAAATGACGGCTGGGTGCGGTGGCTCATGCCTGTAATCCCAGCACTTTGAGAGGCCAAGGCAGATGTATTATGAGATCCGATCAAGACCATCCTGGCTAACATGATGAAGCCCCGTCTCTACTAAAAATACAAAAAAAATTAGTCGGCATGGTGGCACACACCTGTAGTCCCAGCTACTAGGGAGGCTGAGACAGGAGAATCGCTTGAACCCGGGAGGTGGAGGTTGCAGTGAGCTGAGAAAAAAAAAGAAAGAAAGGAAGGAAGGAAGGAAGAAAGAAAGAAATGACTAAGGTTTCTGTGTAGGTAGAGGTTCCAAGTTAACAGGACAACAGCTCTGCCAAGGGGCAAGGATTCTGATAAATGAGCTACTCAGGAATTCATACAACTGCCCCAGTGGGCACAAACATTTTTACATCTTAAGTAAACTCCATGTGTAGTAGACAGAATGATGGCTCTCAAAGTTGTCTACATCCTAATCCTCAGAACCTGTGAATATGTGACCTTACAAAGCAAATGGGACCTTTCAGATTAATTAAGGCTCTTGAGGTGGGAGATTTTCCTAGTGGACCCAATGTAGTCCCAGGAGTTCCTGTAAGAGGGATGCAGAGCTGCTCTGCCTATGGAGTGCCATTCTTTATTCCTTTACTTTCTTAATAAATTTTCTTTTGCTTTACTCTATGGACTTGTCCCGAATTCTTTCTTGCATGAGATCCAAGAACCCTCTCTTGGGGGTAAAGAAAAACAAGAGGGATGCAGAAGGGTCAGAGTCACCGAAGGTGATGTGAGGACAGCTGCAAAGAGACAGGAGGAGAAGTCATGATGGAAGAGCATCAAAGAGAGATCTGAGGTGCTACGCTGCAGGCTGTGAAGACGGAGGAGGGAGCCAAGGAATATGCAAGTGTCAGCGGAAACTGGGAAAGGAAAAGAACTCTCCCTTGGAGGCTCCAAACACAGCACAACCCTGTCAGCACCTTTTAGCACTGAAAGACCCTGAGTTCTGATTTCTAAACCGTAAGATAATGAATTTGTGTCGTCTTAAACCACTAAATTTGTGGTAATTTGTTACAGCCGTAACTAGAAGCTAATACACTCTGGGTTTTTTCGTCATTCTGGTCTTTATTTTTGAACATGTAGCATGTTTTAACAAATCAGTTTGTCATGGGCAACCTTTTGAAACATCAAAAGAAATATATTTTTCATAAATTCCTCATCACTGTAAATTAACTTTCAAATCAATGTAAGTAGCAGGGTAGAACAATGTGTTTCCAAATACTGACCAGTGCAACACTGACAGTTACAATTAAGGTATCTGTCAGGCCTCTGAGCCCAAGCTAAGCCATCATATATCCCCTGTGACCTGCACGTATACATCCAGATGGCCTGAAGCAACTGAAGAACCACAAAAGAAGTGAAAATAGGCAGTTCCTGCCTTAACTGATGACATTCCACCATTGTGATTTGCTCCTGCCCCACCCTAATAGATCAACTGACCTTGTCACATTCCTTCTCCTGGACAATGAGTCTCAGAAGTTCCCCACCAAGCACCTTGTAACCCCAGCCCCCGCCCCGCAAGGGAAAAACCACCTTCGACTGTAATTTTCCACTACCTACCCAAATCCTATAAAACTGCCCACCCTTATCTCCCTTTGCTGACTCCTTTTTCAGACTCAGTCCGCCTGCACCCAGGTGATTGAAAAGCTTTCTTGCTCACACAAAGCCTGTTTGGTGGTCTCTTCACATGGGCACGTGTGACAGTATCTAGGAAAGTTGAAAATTAAGATTTATGTAAAACAAATTTACTTCCACTTGTTTAAAAAAATAAAAATATTTTAATTTGCAAGTTATATATTTTACATGCAAAGGCAACTAACTTTAAATCTCATTTCCATCTCAAATAAATGACAATTTAAGAATTAAATGACAATTTTTAAAAATTAAGCAAAAAATAAGGAAAAAACAGTGGTATGCCTTTAAAACCTGTTAAGTAAAATAATGTTATAGTTTCTCACTTTACCGTGAATATTGGCAGTGGTTATTTCATGTTTATATGTGAGTTCCTACACATAAAAATCTCAACAAGAATGAATGGTTTAGATCAGTCCATTTTTCTCCAACAAAAGAACTCCCTAACTTCTAGATATTAAAAACTGGACTCTTGCTTTTGCATTTTAGTGCAAACAAAACACAAATATATTTCTTTTTATATCAGTACAACCAGTTAACAGACATGTTACTTTTTAGAAAGTAGTAAGTTTTGTGAATTTTGTCATTTTTTAAAATCTCATAATCACAATACTGATGGAATCTATCTAGTGCACCCACAAGTGCCTCCTTGTTTTGATTTCACAGTCCTTTTCTCACAAAAACCTTAAAAGTTCAAAGAATAATACACACCATGTGGATAATTTGGGGTTAAAAAACCCATGGCTCTGGGCAACAACAATTACAGTTAATAACATCCACCCACAAAGACTGTGTTCTTAAAACTTTCAGACTTGGTTTGCTATAAATAAAACATTCTGAAATAAAGCCTTTTGCACACTGACAATACTTATCAGACATCAGCAAGGCCACAGCAAAGGAGAGTGACTTACATTAAAAGGACAGGGTAGCAGCTGGTTTTGGGATGGCACACCTCGTACATTCTGCTCAGAAAACACGAAGGCTTTTACAGAAAACTTAATTATGGAGGGTTTCTCTGCACTATCAACAGTGATATCAGTCCCTAGTATTTAAAAAGCAAAAAATATCTTCATCAACACAACGGAAGATGAAGGCTCTACCTAGGAGAATGCATAGAACAGGATCAAAGAAGTACTAGTAGTGTGTCGGTGATTTTTTTCCTGGCATTAACTGGCATGAGCATTTTTGGCATGTAGGCTATATATCTTATATCAACCATGACTATGATGAAATAAGCCATTTGAATGACAAAGAGTTAATGCGTTTCTGGTCCTTAACGGCAGGAAGCATCTAGTTCAACATTCCACATATAGCAGGTGCTCAAAATGTGCTGGTAACTGATGGACTATCTTACTCAAGGAACCTGTTAATTTTATGTTAACACCTACTGAGTGAACCTAATAAATGTTTAAAGGCATGACTTAGATTTCTAATAAATGTATATAAACATGACTTAAAATAGTTCATATAGTTGTTGTACTTCCCTGAAGAAAACTTGTAAACATCTAGTGAGTGTCTAACTAATGGTATAACATTAAAAACTGGCCAAAAAAATGCCCAGAAAATGTTTGGCCCTTCAGCACCCAAAGCTCTCAAAATATAATGTTAAAACATCTCTGCTACAGGGATTTCAGTAGTCTGAAAAATTTAATACCTGAATGGTTTAAATGTTCTCTTCTAAATTTTAAATAAGTGCAAGGTTTCTACACTCAGGAATTGCCTAAGTTTTTATCTTTCCTCAAAAGAAAACACTGAATGATATAGAAGTAGCATAACTTACTAAATTAACTTATAAAAAACTAATAAAAAACACAAGCCCCCCAAAAGCAGGTTATTTTCCATAGTCTTAATACAACTATTACAAATGTTTAAAATCTTACAATGTAGGCTCTCTTCTACCTGGTTTTAGATATCTTAATATTCTCACCCCCTCTTTTACTGTGAGAACATTTATGAGTCCAGGCACCCCTTGGCCCAGTGGCATCTATTCCAGTATCAATGATAGAATCTGGAGCCATCCATCTCAAGAAAATGAGGAAGAGGAAGTTGAAAACAGCCAACAAAGCAAAGATGTAGCCTGTTACTGGTCCACTGTGAGAAATAAGTCTGTCCAGTTGTTTGTCCATTGGCAACACAGATTCCACTGATACTTGGTCATATACTTTTTCAGTTCTCTCCACAACATTCCTTCAGGTGTGGAAAGTCTTTACTATGTTACGGATATTTTCTGGAGCCAGCAATGCCCCTGACTTCAGTTGGAAAATTGCTTTTTCCAATCCCTCACACAAAGATTTTACTGAAGTTTCTCATAAAATAGTAAGATTTTCTGGAAGCACCTCAGGAATTCCACCAACCCTGGTACTTACAACCTGTAAACCACAGCTGGCTGCTTCCATGATCGCCATGCAGAATGCTTCAGTAAGGGAGGTATTAAGAAAAATATGTCCTTGAACTAAGACATTTCTAACATTCTTGTGTTCTAAAGCTCCCAAAAGATGCACCCTGTCATGCAACTGGTATCTTTCCGGAACTTCTTGCAAAATGATTCTCTTTGGTCCCTCTCCTCCAATTATGAAATTTAAATCTGAATATTTCTGACAAGAGTTTGGGTATAATACCACTAACCAAATTGGTTCCCTTTCTGTAAACAAGTCTGCTGACAACAATAGTTATACTATCATGCCTTCTAAATGGGTCTGGAGTGAAGTCAGTAGGATCTACAGCGTTAGGAATGACAGACACTATTTCAGTAATCAGTGCTGCTCGTAGTACGGTATTTTCCTTACTAGTATAAGAAACGCAAATGATACGGCTTGTGTCACAAAGAGACACAGTTAGAAGTTTGTTTGTAAGCACTGAATGGACCTTAGCAAATCCAGAAAGGGGATGGTCTGTTAAGACTGTTTGAAGCCCCATTGTCTTGGCATGGAAGAGAACATCATGGGCCATGGCAGAAAATGAACTATGTGAATGGATTATTGTGACTCTCTCCTGAACAAATATGTACTTGAGCAATGGCAGACTGTGAAAGAGGGTCATGGCCATAGACTGGTTATACATGACTTTCAGAGGCACGTAATAGACTTTGAGGTCATTAGTGAGGTAATGGATGCCTTTTCGATTTCCATAAGCATGGATGACAATTATAACCTTATCCCCTCTTCCAATCAGGCACTGAGGGAGCTGGTAAATGTGGCTTTCCACACCTCCCATATTTGGGTAGAAAAAGTCAGATGCCATACATATATAATGGGTATGGGTTCTACGTGTGTAAAGACTTCCAGGGCTAACCTGAGACAGTGTAGCTGAGGGAGGCTGGCCATGCCCACCTTCTCCTTTATACGCCATGCTGAGATGGTTTAGGCATCAGTTCTTAGAGCAACCCAGTTAAGAGATGTGTCCTCTATTACCAGCAAGTTCCATGGCCACCTGTGTCTGGACCTCCCGCGGCTGCCGCCAATACACATCTTACGTGAAGAAAGGAAGATTTGCCAAGACACTTGACCTAGAGAAAGTAATATGTATCCAAAATATGATATACAATTAGAAGATGCAGCTAACCTAATCTGTTGAAATAATGAAGAAAAGAGCACCAGCTATATAAAGCATGCAAAAGAAGAAAAAAACTGATAGGTTAAACCTACCGCAAGTGCTATGTATTTACTATCATCCTCCTCCTCATCAAATGGTCCTGCCTTTGTACATCTATCATTCATCCATCCATTCACTCATTTATATGTTTACAGAGGCTGCCTGTGTTTACCATCTCAGGGAACACCATTAAAATTCACTAAGTTACCAGGACATTCTTAATTCCCTCCTCTCTCACACCTCCACCTGCCCCATCTTTCCTCAGCCAGAACAGTGACCATATCTTGTTGCTTCTACCTCTAAATTTTCTCAATACCTACAGCCACTCCTCTAGTTCAAGCCACCATCATCTTTCTCCAGGTTTACTGAAACAGTCACCTTTTCTCCAGCCTTGCAACCCTGTTCTTCATGAACCACAGCCAGAATGATTTTTTCACAACTCTGATCCAAGGACATTTTACTACTGCCCTGCTTATAACCCTTAATGGTTGCCCAGTGTTTTCAGGATAAAGCCCAAACTCCTTAACCAAGCTAACAAAGATTTGTAGGATCCTCACCAGCCCTGTCTCTTGACTCTTACACTTCAGCCTTAGTGAACTTGTTAAAGATCCTTCTGAGCGCCATGCTTTCACCTCTAGGTCTTCGCACTTGCTGATCCATCTATGCTCTTCTTACACCTCTTTTCCAGACTCACCCTTACCTGTCTAGATTCTATTCCTCCAAAGTCTTCCCTGAATCATCTCCCCAATTTAGGGATATAGCAATATTATATGTTTCTATTTTGCTGCACTCTATACTTTTAAAAATAAGATCCTTAAGGTGGTTAACAGTCTTCATTTCTTCTATGTCACTATGAAATCAGAGTTAAAATTAGTACTAGAATTACTCCTAAATGCAACAGATGCTTCTATTGCAGATAGAGTTTTAAGAGAAAAATAAAATGTTTACAGTTTAATAAAACATTACATGTTATTTGAAAAATATAGAGACTTTGTTGAGAATCTTTTTTTATTTGAAATTTTCCTTTTGAAATGTTTGGCAGAGATCCAACCTGAATAACTTAATTTTATATTAGACATAATTTTTAGTTTGTCAAAAATTTTGTGGCATACAATTTTTTTTAACGAACTCAAGATCAGTTTGCCTTTACACATGATAGATTAAAAGAATGTATGGGAACATATATAAACACTAACATAAAAAATATAAGAACAATATCTAACTATCCATTAACAGGGAACTGCTCAAATAACTAATGGGACATTCATACAGTAGACTCATTTAACCACTTCAAAGAATAACATAGAGCTATATGCACTGATACGAAAATATGTCTATTTTGTTAAGTGAACAAAAGCAACCTGTAGAACAGTATATGTAATGTTACTGGGATCACAGTGCTTTTCTAAATTCTCTGTGTGTGTAACAAAGAAGACATGCTGAACATCAAACTTTTTTTCAACAGCTAACTATCTATATAAAGTGAGCCCTTCACCATAGCTAATATTATACTTTCTTAGAGAAACGTTTATGTTGTATGACAGTAGGCGGAAGTCTCTATGAGTCACCACTTCAGCAATATCCAGCACATGACTGATGGTCATAATACTATAAATTCTAGGATGCTTACAGAGGCAAAGATGACATTACATTTAGTAGGCTGCTACATTTTATTACATTCTAGTTCTTTGGAAATTTGTAACACCCTTATGAAATACATGGTGGCTTTCTGTTAACCAAAACACCCTACCTACTCTGTAACAATGTAATCAAATGAAAACACTTTCTGAGTTTTTAGGAGAAACACTAAAGAAATACAGTTATAATTATGGTCTGTATCTCATAAACATTACTTCTGAAGCATTTCTCTATGAAAACTAAACTCTAATTAAAAATCAAGAAACTTAATGTGAGACAAATTGGCCAACAGACTCAAGTTTCCTATTTTCTCAGATTCTACGTCCATTGCATGACTCATTAGATCTGTAAAGGTATATCTAATATCATTCTATGTCCATTGCATGACTCATTAGATATGTACTGGTATATCTAATATCAAAGTATGAAAACCAATAATAAGAAGTAAAATACACACGTTACTGTGAGAAAGTAAAACATAAGAATACATATTAAGTTTAATCTCTTACTTTCCTCATCATCAACAGCAAGCTCTTTAGTAATCTATCCAAATAACTGAACCTTTCCTATTATCTCCAAACTTAAATTGATAGGAAAAAAAAAGGAAGAGTAGCTTAGTAAAAACATAGTGAATAAACGAAAATTAAATGAGAAAATATAAATGAGGAGATACTACTTTTGAAATAACCAATTCTCCAAACATCATTTCTATTTATCAAAATATAAATTAGGAACATCATTTCTGAAGTGGCCATTCTCCAAACATCAAAACTCCAAAATATCACTGGTTTTTTACTAATAGCATGCATTTTGTTGACACTATTCTTTTATCACACATTTTGATTTACCATCACAAGTTATTTCTCATTATTTTAAAATTCATAATGTATTCAAAATAAACCCATACCCACAGCAGAAATTAATCTGGGTCACACTGACAATCCAGTGCAGGAAAGTTACTTAATGTTAGGAATATAAAGGTGTGTAACACAGAAAAAAGCCTGCACTGAATTCCAGGTGAACCCTAGTAAGTGATTTCCCTTCTTTGAACTTCAGTTTTGTCCCCTATAAAATAGAGATAACGGCCAGGCGTGGTGACTCATGCCTGTAATCCCAGAGCTTTGGGAGGCCGAGTCGGGCGGAACACGATGTCAAGAGATCGAGACCATCCTGGCCAACATGGTGAAACCCCTTGTCTACCAAAATACAAAAATTAGCTGGGCGTAGTGGCACACACCTGGAGTCCAACTACTCGGGAGGCTGAGGCAGGAGAATCGCCTGAAC
The DNA here is from genome assembly GCF_029289425.2 of Pan paniscus. Lineage (NCBI taxonomy): Eukaryota > Metazoa > Chordata > Mammalia > Primates > Hominidae > Pan > Pan paniscus. The sequence goes on along the minus strand of NC_073259.2, from coordinate 108,639,137 downwards.
CCGGGAGGCAGAGGTTGCAGTGAGCCGAGATCGCGCCACTGCACTCCAGCATGGGCGACAGAACGAGACTCTGTCTCAAAAAAGAAAAAAAAAAAAATAGAGATAACATGAACTACATTTTAGGATTACTAAGAGGTTTAACAATAATATAAGTAAAGAACACAATACCTGATATATAATGATGTGTTTGATAAATAGTAATCCACGTGTTTATGATGTGTCAGATACTGTTTTAAATGCTTTACATGTATAATTTAATCAATAAACAATAATTATCCCTATCTCTGGTACTGCCTTCACCTTCTACCTCTCCCCATCCTTTGGGGACAGCTGAAAACTTTTTGTCTAAGTTAAACAGCAGAGAAATAATAATAGCTATGTATCAGGCACTGTGCTAAATTAGTTACGTGGAATTTCATTTAATCTTTACAACAATCCTCTCAATAAAGTAGGAACTATTATTAACCTTCTTTCACAGACTAGGAAATTTAGGCTTAGAAGGATTAAATAATGTGTCTAAAGTCAGATATCCAATGAAGTCTGATTTCAGAGCCCCCCTGCTTAGCAACTGTCACGCTAAAAAAAAAAAAATTACTACTTCTAATTCAATGTCAGATAGCAAACACCTACTGTTCAATGACAGTTGGTTTCTAATGAGATTTTGAAACAGATGAGTCAGACAACAGGTATCGGCATCTACACCAGATCACTAGAGTTTCCACTTCTGTCATTTGAAACAGTTCCAATTTGTTCCCAAAGGGAATCTGAGGTGGTGAGAATTTCAATTTCTAATCATTTAAGTGCCAAGACAGGTGATCAGATAGCAATTCACAAAGCGGTTCTGTTGTTCTTGTTGTTTTTGTTTGTTTGTTTTTTGCTCTCCACACAAGCGAAGCAAAACCCAGGCTCTGACCTTAAATCATCTCTTTGCAACCACTGGGGATCAGCTATTTCACCATGCCATGCCACAAAGCACTCAAATTTACAACATTCAATCCCTCGGTGTGAAAAGATTAGGAAAGGAACCACGGGTGACTGCATAGAGGAGCATGCCCTCCAAAACTTTCCTCTGACTTCCAAGGCACTCTACAAGCCTTCCCTTTCTTTTGCCAGCCTCTCCCCGGGCAGTCCTCCAAACTGAGGATTGTGGGCGGAAGGCATTGCGCAGGGTCTCCAGCTCTATTCCCCAGTTCCGCACATGTGGGCGTTCTAGACCCTGCATGGACTGGGAGAAAAAACAGGGAAGAGCCTATAAACCTTGCTAGAGGGCAAGAATAACTGTCTGTCTCTTTCTCTTTGCAGGGCCAGAGACTTCATCAATTCTTTCCGAGGATGATGAACAGAAAAAAACAGACCCTCTAAGTGCCAGGCGCTTAGGGATGAGGGTGCCCCTGAAGACCCCACAGTACCTTCGGGCTCTGATACCGCTCTGGATTTAAAGCAGGGCGAGTAGCGGCTGGATCCCTCCTCCCCAGCTGAGCTCGCCCACACCAGCAGCCCCAACCGCCCCGCACACCTGTCGCCCCTCTCTCCGCACTTGGGTGGACAGGTGAAGGCAGGCGCAACGTCACCTTGACGGCCCCAGGAGCCAATCAGAGCACGCGACTGCCGCAGCCAGGCAAACGCAGAGCGTCCTGGCTCCCGCAGTCGGGGGACCCAACAAACCTCAGCTTCGGGGCCTCAGAGAGCTGGGGGCTCCTGGAGCCCTCAGGCTGAGGCGCGGAGGCCCCGAGACAGCGAGTAAAAGTTCGCCAGGAAAAGAGAAGACAAACAGGGAAGTACTCACCAGGCGCAGGAGGGTCACTTCTCCCAGCGGGGCGACAACTCGGCTCAATCTGTGCGGGGCCAACACGCCCCTGACCAACAGCCGCCGCCGCCGCCGCCTGGGCCTCAGGGTCAGTAGCCGCTCGCCGCCGCCTGTTTCGAAGGGACCAATCATAAGGCGGGGGCGTGGTCTGAGGCCCCGCCCCCGGGCTGCCGGGAAGCACGCGACCCGTGGGCGCTCGCCTGTCAGCGCGTCCAGCGCTGCGCCTCCGGGCGTCTCGGAGCTTCGGTGGCCAAGTCCCTCTGTTCACTGAAAGGCGAAGTGGTTCAGTCAGAGCAGGTCCTCCGATCTGGCCTTTCAGCGACAGCCAGTTCGAAAGCCACAGCCCGTCCTGTTGTTCCCACAGGCCTGAGAGGTGAATGAACCTCGCCTGTAATAATTGCTTCTGAGCGTCCTGAAATGTTGCGGTGCAGCTGAAGGCGCTTCCCTGAGTTTTATCCTGGTCTGTTAAGAGCCGCTCCCAACCCCACATCCACTCGGGAGCTGGCTGACCTGAGGGCGCCACGGTTTCCAGAGACACAGCCTGGAACCCAGCAGGAATGAGGGTCCTCAGCAGAAATCTTTCAGAGAGAGGCCCCTCTTCTCAGGTGTGGAGGGATGAGGAGGAATACTGTAGTCCCAAGTCACAAAAGGAGGATGTTGACTCTTCAGCAAACACCGGAGCCTCAAAACAAAACAAAACAAAACAAAAAAACAATGAACTTCAACGTAAAGGATGCTTACTAGCTCCCAGGGTTGAAATAAAGCCGAGACTAGACATCAGTGTAACAATCCCAAGTCGGTTATATCTGTAAATGTGGCTTGTTTCATAGCAATAAATAAATAAATAAATAAATTTAAAAAAAAAAATCACTGCTTTGTCCCCGAGGCCTGTGTTGCAGCCCAGGCCCTTCTTTTTTTTTTTTTTTTTTTTTTTTGAGACAGGGTCTTGCCCTGTCACCCAGGCTGGAGTGCGGTGGCATGATCTCGGCTCACTGCAGCCTTGATCTCACGGACTCAAGAGATCCTCCCACCTCAGCCTCCAGAGTAGCCAGGATTACAGGCCTGTGCCACCACACCGGGCTAATTTTTGTGTTTTTTGTAGAAATGGGTTTTTGCCATGTTGCCCAGGCTGGTCTTGAACTCCTGGGCTCCAGTGATCCTCCCACCTCGGCCTCCCAAAGTGCTGGGATTACAGGCGTTAGCCACCTCACCCGGCCCTATTCAGTCTTTTAGCCTTCCTCAATCATGTCTCCTCTCTGGGCCTCAGGTCTCCATCTGTGAATGGTGGGCACTGAACTGGAATGACATCTCTCTCTAGCATTCATTCCTTCCTTTACTCAACAAAAACAATGAGATGTACTGTTGCTTGCTAAAGAAACTGAAATGAAAACAGCCTTAGGCTTCAAAGTGCTCAGCAGCATGGTAAAGGCCAAATGGAAGTCTGTGGAGGTCCATGAAAGAAGGAACCCCTAAGAGTCTTGAAGGGTGATGGCAGAGGTTTGAAAGGAGCTGAATTTTTAAAGATGAATTAAGACTCTGCCAGGAGGGAGGGATAACTGGGAATAAGAATTAATTTCCAGGCAGAGAGAGCAACAAAGACAAGGTTCCAGAGATGTGAGAGTACATGAAATGTTCTGAGAATACTCATTTTGAATGACTGAAGTCTGCAGATTGGGAGGCAGATCAGATGGGAGAAGTAGGCACAAATGAAAGACCTGGTAGATGCTGAGGAATTTAGTTTCTTTCCCACAGGCAATTGGGATGATTATAAGGAAGGGCTGGTAGGAACAGATTTGTGTTTTAGGGGAAAAACAATATTTTCACAGATGTTTGAAGATGGTAGTAAGAGAGGTGGCAATCCCTTAAATTAAAAGATGACGGTTACCTAAATTATCTCAGAAGGGATGGTGAGGAAGAGGTATCTGGTGATACCTAAGAAGCTGACTCATCTGGACTTAGTTATTATGTGATCGATGATGGTACCAATCTAAAGAATACAAGGAAAACAGGCTGTGGGGGAAAATAATGCATTTTGGTTTGGAGTGTGTTCAGTTTGAAGTGTGAGAGGAGTGTGCAAGTGGAGATGTTCAGAAGATAAAGTTAGACCTGAAGCTGTTTAAATTGGTCTGTGTAGGAGATATAGATTTAAGAAGTAAATTCAACAAATATTATTTTACACATCTTCTGTGTCAGGCTCCATTCTAAGCACAAGGGATCCTACTGTCATGGAGCTTACATTCTGGGGTAGGTGGGTGAGTGAAGATGGTAACTAGGAGTTGATATTTAAGTGGTAAATGAACCTGAAACCAGATAGTGGTTGCCGCTTTTGAAATTGACTCAGTAGTCCCAGCCATAGAAATTGACCCTTCTGGTCTTAAAACCTAATACTTACATTTGTTTTATCAGAGTTGCTTCCTTAGGAAAGGATCCCTAGACCTCTCAAAAAGTATCAAAGAACTGAAACTCACCAGATCATCTCAGCCAGACAATGAAAGCCTGGCCCTTCATTCATCCTGATTGCTTCCTTGCCCCTCTCTAGTTCCTTTTTTCTTACACATTGCTACATTTCTTCCCTGCTATATAACCCCCTAATTTTAGTGGTCAGGAAGATGGAGTTGAGACTGATCTCCCATCTTTTCAGCTGCAGCACCTGATTAAAACTTTCTTCCTTGGCAGTACTTGTCATATCAGTCATTGGCTTTCTGTGCTGCAAGCAGCAGGACCTAGACCAAACCCCTGGTGTTTCAGTAACACTTTTAATATTAAAATCAATCCCACAACACTTTGCTGCTCACATCACCACAATAGATAGGTATTCACAGGACCTATTTTTCAAATCTATGTGTCATAGTGTTTCTGTTTAAAACTAAAGGGCAGTTTGTATACCACCCCATTTAGCCAAATTTTGAGTTGAATTAAAGTATTACATTGGATTTCTTGAACCCTAACATCAGAATATGTGCACTGCTCTACAGAAACTTAAGAAAAAAAATGTGTTATACAGATCTTGTTTAATGAGTCCTTAGCTGTCAACTTTTTATTTTTATTATGTGCATACTATGTATCTAAACATTTGAATACCATTTATTAAAACTTGAAACTATCCTATATGAGATATGTACACAAAAATTCTCTGCCTCATACACACACACATAAACACACACTACTTAATATTTCTAAACCTTTTACTAAAATCTTGTCAGCAGCGCATTTTTATGATAACTTGCTTTTTGTTCTATTTTGTCTTTGTAACTTCTATACCTTACAAAGATATAAGGACAGTGTAGTGGCAAGTGAATCCTGAGTCAGGAAATCTATGCAAAACACTTTTCTCTAAGGCCACATCCTTCGCTGGTTAAATGTGGGGATTAGGTGAGGAGTTTGCCTCTAAATTATTATTATTATTATTATTTTATTTATTTATTTATTTATTTATTTTGAGATAGTCTCACTCTGTTGCCCAGGCTGGAGTGCAGTGGCGCGATCTTGGCTCACTGCAAGCTCCGCCTTCTGGGTTCACGCCGTTTTCCTGCCTCAGCCTCCGGAGTAGCTGGGACTACAGGCGCCCCGCCATCATGCCAGGCTAATTTTTTTTTTTTTAATAGAGGCGGGGTTTCACCGTGTTAGCCAGGCTGGTCTGGATTTCTTGATGTGGTGATCCGCCCGCTTTGGCTTCCCAAAGTGTTGGAATTACAGGCGTGAGCCACCGCGCCCAGCCTTGCCTCTAAATTATTTTAATTCTTGTTGCTTTTCTCCTCTGTATACTCTGTGTGTGTGTGTGTGTGTCTGTGTCTGTGTCTGTGTCTATCGCCTTACTTTTACATTAATTCCCAGCTGGTACCCAACTATCTAAATACACTTACCATTTACCTATCTTGATTTTAAAACTATAATTAGCAATTGAGGGTTTCATCTAATGAGCTGCAATCACTTTCAAGTGTAGGCTTTCTAATAGGTGGTTAGGTTAATAGCCATGTTTTAGAGGTTGTATCTTTACATGAAATTGGCATAATTGTAGAATGCAAAACAAGACTCACCAGTTTGACTTTCCAATTGTGGAGATGTGCTGCACTTTTAAAGAAAGCACCATGTTTGGAAATCTAAATTTTAAAAGGTATTACATTAGGAATAGTCATTCATCTGCCATAAAGGTATACAGAATACAGAAGGGTCTGTGATAATCAAATAACCATCGGGTATTGAACTATGATTTGGCCTTTTCACAGCCATGCAAAGAATGCTTCTATTGTTTAAAATACACTGTAATTTAAATACACTGAAGACTTTTTAAAATTTTGATTGGTTTATTAGTTGTTTTGTTCTGCATTTTGTTGTTTTAGAAATGTTTTTATTTCTGACTTATTGAATGTCAATCTATGGATTGTGCCTTGTGTAAAGTACTGGATGAAATATTTGGGCAATAGAGGTATTGATTCATTCACAATTAATTAAACTATCTGTTCAGCAGATAATCTGTTGAGAGCTAACTATTCTAAAAATAATACTAAGCTCTGTCTTAGAAGAATGATACTGATTCGTGTTAACAAATAATATGTATAAATAATTCAATGATATGAAATTTTATAACATGTTATGGTCAATACTAAAATGGTGTGTTAAATTTATATAGTGGATTGAATAGTGCCCACCCAAAATTCATGTTCATCCAGAACCTCAGAATGTGACCTTAATTGGAAATAGAGTCTTTGCAGGTATAATTAAGGTAAGGATTGAAATGAGATCATATTGGAGTAGAGTGGACCCCAAATCCAATGGGAGTGTTTTTACAAGAGACAGAAAAGGGACAGAGAGAGAGAGAAAGTCCATGTAAAGACAGAGGCAAAGCTTAGGGCTTTGCTGCCACAAGTCAAGCAATGCTAGGAGCCATCAGAAGCCAGAAGATGCAAGGAAAGATTCTCTCCTAGAGCCTTTGCGGGGAGTTCGGTCTGCGACACCTTGATTTTGGACTTCTAGCCTCCAGAAACGTGAAATAATATAAATGTCTATTGTTTTCAGCTGCCAAATTTGTGGTAATTTGTTAGAGTACCCCTAAGAAACTAATAAATCTATATCTGGAGAGAGATGTAAAAATCTAACAGCCTAGCAAGAATGATTACATTGAGCTACACTCCCTACTCCCCCAGTTCATCTATAAGACGTCTTCACAGATATTAGCATTATAGCCACGCCAGGCTCTTACAGAGCACAGGTTATTTCTAAATGGCTTACTGTTCAAGTATGATCAAGTTTCTATTACATTTAGTTATATTTGATAGCAAAAAAAAAAATCCTCGAACTCACTTAAGAAAAAAAGGGCAGGTATTGGCTTATGTAATTAAAATCTCAGGATAGAACTCTCTAACTTTAGGCACAGCTTGATCTAAGATTTCAGATATTGTCACCAAAATCCAGTCTCTATTGGCTCTGATTTTCATGTTGACTTTATTCTCAGGTTCCTCCTGGTTATATGATGGTTTCCAGAAGTTCTAGTTCTTCATTCTCTTAGGTTTGAGTCTAACCAAAAAAAAGTGAGTCATTCTATATAGTTCTCAAGTCAGAAAACACAAACCACTATAGGTGCATCAAAAAGCAGGAACTTAACACAGACTTGGTTTTGCAAGAGTTGAGAAGGTAAACAGGAGCAGGTAAGACAACTCAGAGATTAGCAACAGTAGGAAGCCACTGCAATTCTAGGGCTTAGGGTTCAAAAGAGGAGTTTAGAAACCAGGGCCATCAGCACTGGGGCAGGAGGGAGTTTCCCAGTGGGACTGGGAGCCTTGTAGGAGATGCAATCTTTACCAGAGATACAATCTGAGGCAGAGAGAGTGAGGGAGAAATACCCTGGCTTTTCCCTTCTTCTCATCCTCCAGTCTCCCATCAATACTTTCCATTGATTGAAACTGGCCAAAGCCAGTTAACAGAGAAACCTATAAAATGCAGCCTGTCAGGGGTTAGCCCTCCCTCCCTAGATGAACAGAGAAGGGAAGGAAGGGAACAGATCTGAACACAAATAGGATATATTAGCTAGACTGTTGCTGTGATAATGCTGTATCACAAACAACTCCTAACTTTCAGTGGCTTACAGTAATAAACATTGATTTTTCTTGTTTGTCGATCTGCATGTTAGCTCATGGTGGAGAGGAGGGATGCTGCTTCAAGCTTAAGTTGGGTTTAGGTGTGCTCCTTCTGTCTCTCATTCTGAGACTTGCAACTATCCAGGGCATTCCCTTCTCATGGCAGATAGCAGAAGTGCAAGAGCAGCAGCAGAAACATGTGATGTCTCTTAAGGCCATAGCTTGGAACTGACACTCTCACTTCCACCCACGTGCTATTGCCAAAAGCAAGCCACAAGGACAAGCTCAACATCAGTGGGTGGGGAAGTCTGTTCTGCCTACTCCTGTGAGAGGCACTGCAAATTCACGAGTCAAATAACCTTGCCATATAATTCTACTACAGGGAGAGAGTGAAGAATTTGGAACAATTAATACACACACACACACACACACACACACAGAGGCATGTAACTGACACTGCCTTCCTCCTAAAAATTCTTCCAGCAGTATATCTTATTTTCTTTAAATAAGTCACCTGCCCAATTCTAAACCAATGACTGTGACCTAAGATATGTGATATTCTGATTAGCTATGCCTGAATCACACTTCCAACTCTGGAGCTGGGGGTGGAATCAACTCCACTTAAAACATATGGACTAAGAGATGGGAAGAGGGTGGTTCCCCTGAGGAAATCAGAGTACTCTTCCAGAAGTAAAGGCAGTGGATTCTGAGTGTCCAAAAAATAAGTCAGCTAACACCCAAATATGATATGTGATAGTGTACTGAATTTATTATTTCACATAAGGGAAAAAAGAATAAATTGTAATTTTGTAAAAATCTGGGGAAAAGTAAAATTCTGCTGCTATAGGATCAATGAGTGAAATCAGTTTCTCATTCTGAACAACAAAGAAAGAAAACAAAATTTCAAAACAGTTGCTCATATCCAGTATTTGGATTCACTAATAAAATGACTGTCCACAATATTATGAACTAGAAAACCACCACCATGAGAATTATGTTGAAGCTAGATGCTAGATCAGGTCAAGAGAGAGTACAGTGTAGGAGTCATATTTTCTTGGGATATGCTATGGTCTGAATATTTGTGTCCCCCCAGAATTCATATGTTGAAATCCTAACCCTTAAATTGATAGTATTAGGAGGTAGGGCCTTTGAGAGGTGATTAGGCCATGAAGGTGAAGCCTCGTGACTGGGATTAGTGCCCTTATAAAAGTGACCCAAGAGAACTAGCAGGCACATCTAGAAGATGCCATCTAGGAACCAGGAAGTCCTCACCAGACATTGAATCTGCCAGTGCCTTCATCTTGGACTTCCCAGAACTGTAAGGAATCAATTCCTGTTGTTTATAAGCTACCCAGTTTATGGTCTATTTTTACAGCAGCCTGAATGAACTAAGACAGGATGGGAGAGAGCAGGGTTTCTAAACCTCAGCACTGTTAACATTTTGGGCCAGATAATTGCTGAGGGAGGCTATTCTGTGCATTGTAGGAAGTTTAGCATCATCACTAGCTCCTACCCCCTAGAGGCCAGTAGCACCTCTATCTCCAAGTTATGAAAACCAAAAGTGTCTCCAGACATTGCCAAATGTCCCCCTGAGACACAAAATCACCCCTACTTGAGACCTGGGGTGGAAAGGAAAAGGAAGAAAACAAGCAAACCCCTTTCTTTCCCCCTGTCTCTATACTTTCTTTCTCATTTGGTGTAAGAGAAGATAGACCTCTGGGGAATGCATTTTATTTGGAAGCCTAGAATATAGGTAGGGCAGGAGACAAAACCGGTAGGAGGTCTCAATAGCCAACTGCTCTCCCAAGGAGCTCTGGGTCTCTGCTGAAGTCAATGGGAAATCAAGTAGCACAGGGAACGTGTAACCAGATTTGCATTTTAGAAAAAAAACTCACTCTACTAGTGTGGAAAATGACCCATAAAAGTGCATATCAGAGCAAGGGAAATACTTCTCTTTCATAGCACTTGTAATTTGTATTTTATTTTTAGCCAGAGTTGCTCCTATTACCCCTATCACTCAGGAATTCCCAAAGCTTTTAGAAGCTGTGTCAGAAACCAGGAACAAAAACACAATATGTATTTCTTATAGTATCACAATTAGTTTTCCTTGTGATGAGCATTATTGTTTGCTATTACAAGGTCTTAACCACTTGAATAAATGCAGACCTAGAGGATTAAGCTTCTTGCTCTGTCTCCAGTGCCCCACCAGTTCCAGGCTCATTTCTCACTGCTGTCTGCGCAGACGGCATGAGATCTGGAGACACCAAACTGAAATTTACTCCTTTCTTCAATGTCCTTTCCTCACCAACCCTCTCCCTGGTGGGCCTGCTACTTCCCACTTACTCTTCATTAATAAGCTAAATCCCCTTATGCAATAAGTGCTGATCTCTGCATTTTACAATGGTGAAATTGAAATTTAGAAAGAGACTGTGCATCCTCCCTCCCTCCCCAGATTACGTATCGTCTTTTAACATCTGTACAACTCACCACCTTCCTTCTGTTGCTCCTGCCACCCCTTTCACCTTGAACCCCTTCCCTCCTACCTGGACCCACTGAATTTGGGGCTATCCCTTGAAGCCCAGCAGAAGTACCATCTCCTCTATGAAACTTTCCCAAGTTCCAGGGTAAACCCACAGCAAGTTCTGCTGCAGCCTTTATAACTCCCTCCAGGCAGTTACTGGGTTTTTTTCTTTCTCTTTTTTTGAAGACAGGGTGTCGCTCTGTTGCCCAGGCTGGAGTGCAGTGGTGCGATCATGACTCAATGCAGCCTCCAACTCTGGGGCTCAAGCAATCCTCTTGCTTCAGCCTCCCAAGTTGCTGGGACGACCACAGGTGCAAGCCACAGCCCCTGGCTGATTTTATTCTTTTTTATTTTTTGTAGAGACAGGGTTTCCCCTATGTTGCCCAGGCTGGTCTCAAACTCCTGGGTTCAAGCAATCCTCCAGCCTCAGTCTCCCAAAGTGCTGGGATTACAGGTGTCAATTGGGCTCAGCTCTGTTACTGGATCTTAATCATTTTTGTATCCTCCATGGAGTTTAGCAAATGAATCTTGTACTTACTAGAAACTCAAGACATTTTTGTTGTATCAGAATCCAATTGATGCTAGCCTCAACACAGTTTTCCACTGACTGGTTATTTTTAGAATTCCAGGGTTGTCCTAGTATTTTGATACAAAAAAACTGCTTGCTAATCATGCTCCACTTTGGCTAATTTTAGGAGAAAGGGAGATATACGCCCATTACTTATAGAAGGTGTTTTATTGTATTCACCAAAGGATAATAGGGAGAAGAATGCAACAGTGTAACAATGAAGGAAGGAAATGAACTAATTCCTGCTTTGGGGGAAGTATACAGCAGCTGTGCTCCCAGCTGTAGGAATGTTTTCAAAAGCAAAACAAAACAGAAAGATGATTGGATACAATGAAGCCAATCATTTCCTCACTTTTAAGAGAGGAAAGCGAAGGTCCCATCACTGCAGTTAGCTGCATACTCTGAATCTGTGAATCCTGCCTCAAGACTAACTATGGGGGAAAGGATTGCTTGAGGGAATATTTTATGTGAAAATTGTTAACTTTTCTGTTTGCTATTCTCTTTGAACTTCAAAGAAAAGGAAATGATCAGAGGGCTATTACAAATGAATGACTATTCACCAGGACTTTTCCAGAGATGACAAAAGTGCGAGAGACAGTATCTTTCTGTAAATTACCCCCTCAGATTCAATAGGATGTCTTTCAACATTTAAAGAAATGAGTTTGTATATTTATCAAATTTTGTTCCCAAAGAAAATCCTGTTGCCATTATGTTTGCTTTATTGCCAAGATTGAATACAACTCTTTAATAAAATATATGCAATATGGTAAGATGAGGAGCAAAATGAGATTTTCCCTAGTTCAACAGATAGAATTGAAGTAACAATCAATTTAATTAGGCAAACAGGGCTTGCCAATTAGAATGCAGGATTCCCTGGAGCCTTTTAAAACACAATGTAGGGAAAGTTGTTCTATCTAGCCCGATATTTACAGTTGTGGAAGTTACACATGTAATTACAACATAAATATTCATCAAGATTTCTTGAGTGAAACTGGGTACAAGTGAAATAAAGGAAAGTTATACATCAGATTAATATGAGAGAGAAAAAGGAGCTAGACCCCTCCCCTGTAATCCCCATCACTGCACGTCCCAGATTTCACAGAGAAGTGGGGTAAACTTGTGGTCGTTTACTCTCCATGACATAAGCATCTCAGCGTGGTGATGATTGAATGTCCGTAATTCAGTCAGGCGACCCAGGAGACAGGCAAAGTGTTGAGGATTTTCAGGCTGGTGAATCTTACACAACTTTTGTAGCACATCAAGAAGTGGCTCCTGAAGCTTCTCTACTGCCTCTCTATCCTTTATGTATTGTCTATCTGTTTTGAAGTTTAAAATAAAATGACAAAATTAAAAAGTGGAAAAGCATTAATTTGGCATAATTATAGCAACGTTAACTATTTTGAAGTGTAAGTTAAATGTTGTACACAAAATGTGAAAATTAAGTGTTCAACCTGATGAATTTTTATGCACACACACGTAATTATAACGAGATCAAGATACAACACATGTAATGCTTCCCAGAAGCCTCCCAATTCCCCTTCCAATCAAAACCCCTAAAGATAACCTGTAGGGTGGACGTGAGCATCCTTTCTGTTGAGTATATTCTCAGAAGTGAAATCACTGGGTCATAGGACATATCCATACATAACTTTAGAAGGTTCTGCTGAATAGTTTTTTAGTCACAAGTCATAATTTTTATGGTAAAGCAAAGTAACAACTAGCTTCTGCCTCAAGATAATGTATAAAAATGGCCTAAGGCTAACATTGTTATTATGCTCTACAAATCATGAGCATGGCATCATTCGACACCCAAATTATTAAAGTAACCAAAAAATATAGAAAAAAAATATGGAAAGAGGTATCATTTCAACAACCAAAAAAAAAACTGTTGAAAAAACATTTTCAACATCAAAAAAACTGGAAATATCCTGAATATACAAACATGTGGTAAAGATTAAGTAAATGATTGTATATTCATACAATGGAATATGTAGCACATATTACAACTTTACCAATGTAATTTTTTAATGACTTGGGAAATGACTTTTAGAAGAAATATAAACTCAGAAAAAAGTTCCTTATTATGTTAAAAAGTATGTAATTTCATTTAGATCCCTGCTCCAATGCCACCCACTTAAAAAAAGCCTCCTGTGACCACAAATTAAAATACCATTTTTGTGCCACTCTCTTTCTTTATGTTCTCATTATATTTTTTGTAGCATTTACCACCTTCTGAAAAAATATTGTTTCTTCATTTATTATCTTTCTCATCCTACCAGAATGCAAGCTGCATGGGAGCTGTGTCTTGTTGCATCCCCGGTGCTTAGCATCATGGTTAGTACATAGTAGGTGTTCAATATACATTTATTAAATGAATAAGTGTGATATTTTTTAAAAAGACTGAAAAGAAGTGCACTGAAAGGTTAATAATGGTTCTATTTGGATAGCAGAATTATAGGCTACTTTACTTTTTCTTTATATTTCTATGTTTTCCAGATTTTTTTCAATAAACGTTATTACTAGTATACTGAAAAAAATGGCATAAAAATTAAAATGTAACATTGGAATTACCTGGAGACAGGATAACAATTGCTGTAAGCAGAGCATACTCCTCTTGAGTCATTTTCAGTTCCCCAATACTTTTATAAAAACTAAACATAGGTGTTATATATTCATCAGAGATACCTGTGGGGGAAAGTTGCAATCATAATACAATTTTTGAGTGACTAAACAGTGTAAAACTAGAAACACATTATACATATAAACACATGGTAATTTTGCAACTATATGCACACATTCAAATAATGACTATATTATTTTTATTATATGTCCAAAGGAAGGACATTGTGAAGACAATCAGTTGACAAAATTCTCAAAATATAGCCAAAGCAATGAGTGTAATGAGTGTATGTCTAATTTTGTCAGTGTCTTTGTTTCAGTCACTACTAATAATCAATAATAATGCTCTTGAATTGCCAAAAGAATCTCAAAAACGTCTCCATTTTCCAGATGGGATTTAGTGAATCTTTTGAATATGACTATCGATAATTAAGGCAGAGATCACATCTTAAACAACTAACAAAAAGTGGTTGTTATTCAGTCTGGAAGTATAGACAGCTTCATTTCTAAATGGGCCAGGGTTCTTTATTTATTTATTTATTTTATTTTTTTTGAGATGGAGTCTCGCTCTGTCACCCAGGCTGGAGTGCAGTGGCGTGATCTCGGCTTACAGCAAGCTCCGCCTCCCGGGTTCCCGCCATTCTCCTGCCTCAGCTTCCCCAGTAGCTGGGACTACAGGCTCCCGCCACCGCGCCCGGCTAATTTTTTGGTATTTTTTAGTAGAGACTGGGTTTCACCGTGTTAGCCAGGATGGTCTTGATCTCCTGACCTCGTGATCCGCCCGCCTCGGCCTCTCAAAGTGCTGGGATTACAGGCGTGAGCCACCGCGCCCGGCCAGGCCAGGGTTCTTATCAAAGGGTTCTGATCTCTTCCTGAAGCACCAAGCCATTACCTACTAAGCATCAGTACTTGGCTGTTCTCTTCAAACCCAGTATGTCCAAAATCAAAGACACCACAGAACTAAGCTCCCCCACGTTTCTCCAAATCCACTTCTTTCCTGGCGTTCCCATTCTCGGTGAGTGGTATCCACACCACTCAACTGCCCAGGTCTGACAACTGAGATTCAGGCACCCAGGCCTGTGGCTTCTCCTCCTCACTCTCACCTGGTGCTCCCTCTCCTCTTTATTGCACCTGGCATTTACTTAATTTAAGCTTCCATCTCTCTTCCTCTGGATTACTGCAGTTGCCTCTTTACTGGCCTTCCTATCTTTAGTTTGATTCCCTTTGATCTATCCTCTATCCATGTATTGGTGTGTCTGGAATTGGTGGGTCCTTGGTCTCACTGACTTCAAGAACGAAGCCGCGGACCCTCGCGGTGAGTGTTACAGCTCTTAAGATGGCACATCTGGAGTTTGTCCCTTCTGATGTTCAGATGTGTTCGGAGTTTCTTCCTTCTGGTGGGTTCATGGTCTCGCTGGCTCAGGAGTGAAGCTGCAGACCTTTGCGGTGAGTGTTACAGCTCTTAAGGCAGCACGTCTGGAGTTGTTTATTCCTCCTGGTGGGCTCGTGGTCTCGCTGGGTTCAGGAGTGAAGCTGCAGATCTTCG
Source organism: Pan paniscus (assembly GCF_029289425.2). NCBI lineage: Eukaryota > Metazoa > Chordata > Mammalia > Primates > Hominidae > Pan > Pan paniscus. The sequence goes on along the minus strand of NC_073259.2, from coordinate 108,624,002 downwards.
CAGTGAGTGTTACAACTCATAAAAGCAGCGTGGACCCAAAGAGTGAGCAGTAGCAAGATTTATTGCAAAGAACAAAAGAACAAAGCCTCCACAGTGTGGAAGGGGACCCGAGTGGGTTGCCAATGCGGGCTCCGGCAGCCTGCTTTTATTCTCTTATCTGGCCCCACCCACATCCTGCTGATTGGTAGAGCCGAGTGGCCTGTTTTGTCAGGGCGCTGATTGGTACATTTACAATCCCTGAGCTAGATACAAAGGTTCTCCACGTCCCCATCAGATTAGTTAGATACAGAGTTTCCACACACAGGTTCTCCAAGGCCCCACCAGAGCAGCTAGATACAGAGTGTCGATTGGTGCATTCACAAACCTTGAGCTAAACACAGGGTGCTGATTGGTGTATTTACAATCCCTGAGCTAGACATAAAGGTTCTCCAAGGCCCCACCAGAGCAGCTAGATACAGTGTCGATTGGTGCACTCACAAACCTTGAGCTAGACACAGGGTGCTGATTGGTGTGTTTATAATCCCTGAGCTAGATATAAAGACTCTCCACGTCCCCACCAGACTCAGGAGCCCAGCTGGCTTCACCTAGTGGATCCGGCACCAGGGCTGCAGGTGGAGCTGCCTGCCAGTCATGCGCCCTGCGCTCGCATTCCTCAGCCCTTGGGTGGTCGATGGGACTGGGCGCCGTGGAGCAGGGGGTGGTGCTCGCTGGGGAGGCTTGGGCCGCACAGGAGCCCATGGAGTGGGTGGGAGGCTCAGGCATGGCGGGCTGCAGGTCCCGAGCCCTGCCCCGCGGGAAGGCAGCTAAGGCTCGGTGAGAAATCCAGTGCAGCGCCGGTGGGCTGGCACTGCTGGGGGACCCAGTACACCCTCCGCAGCCACTGGCCCGGGTGCTAAGTCCCTTATTACCCGGGGCCAGCAGGGCTGGCCGGCTGCTCCGAGTGAGGGGCCCGCCAAGCCCACGCCCACCCGGAATTCCAGCTGGCCTGCAAGCAGCCCCGGTTCCCGCTCGCGTCTCTCCCTCCACACCTCCCTGCAAGCTGAGGGAGTGGGCTCCAGCCTTGGCCAGCCCTGAAAGGGGCTCCCACAGTGCAGTGGTGGGCTGAAGGGCTCCTCAAGTGCTGCCAAAGTGGGAGCCCAGGCAGAGGAGGTGCCGAGAGCAAGCGAGGGCTCTGAGGACTGCCAGCACGCTGTCACCTCTCATTGGAATGACCTTTCTAAAAATCAGATCACATACTTTCTCTCTACTTCTTACAAAAACCTTCTAAACCTCCCCATGGCTTTAGGCATATAGTTTTAATTTTCTTCCTTTTAACGTAGGAGCCTCTAGGACCTGTCCCCTGCCTATCTAACTATTCACAACAACAATAGTAATAGTAGGAGTACTCATTATGTATTATGGCAATATTTTAAGCATTTAATATACCATAATTCATTTAATAGTTCTAAACCCCGTGAGGTAGATACGGAGAGGTTATATAACTAGCCCAAAGGCACTCGGCTGAGAGAGGTGGAACTAGGTTTCAAACCAAAGCTGGCAGGCTCCAAAGTCCTGACAGTGGCTACGGCTAAGCTGCACTCTATCACTCTATCACACTGCCTTTCCTCTAGCCACCTCGGCCACTTGTAGTTCCCTAAAGAATTCACATTGCCCAGTTTTTGTACATGTTGTGCTCTCTACTTGAAATATCCCTTTTCTCGTTTATCTAGCTCACTCCTCTTTGTCATTTAAGACTTCTAACCAGGTGCAGTGGCTTACGCCTATAATTCCAACACTTAAGGAGGCCAAGGCTGGAAGATTGCTTGAGCTCAGGAGTTTGAGACTAGCCTGGGCAACATGGCAAAACCCCATCTCTACAAAAACTACAAAAGTTAGCTGGGTGCAGTGGGCACATGCCTGTGGTCCCAGCTACTCAGGAGGCTGAGGTGGGAGGATCGCTTGAGCCTGGAGGTTGAGGCTGCAGTAAGCTGTGATTGTGCTACTGCACTCCAGTCTGTGTGACAAAGTGAGATGCTGTCTCTCTCTTTTTTTTTTTTTTTTTTTGAGATGGAATCTCACTCTTGTTGCCCAGGCTGGAGTGCAGTGGCGTGATCTTGGCTCACTGCAACCTCCGTCCCTTGGCCTCCCAAGTAGCTGGGACTACAGGTGTGTGCCACCACACCTGGCTAATTTTTTTTTTTTGTATTTTTAGTAGAGACAGGGTTTCACTATATTGGCCAAGCTGATCTCGAAACCCTGACCTTGTGATCCACTCACCTCAGCCTCCCAAAGTGCTGGGATTATAGGCGTGAGCCACCACGCCCGGGCCAAGATGCTATCTCTAAAAAACAAAAACAAAAACAAAAACAAAACAGACTTCTTAGTGCCACTTCTGTGCATTGCTTTATTCCACAAGAGCCATTGGATGGAGAATCGTGGTGACAGAAAAACAAAACAAAACAAACACAAAAACCTGTGATGTGACTTATGGATTAATTGAGATGAGGATGTTTCCCGGGATTGGTCCAGATGAGAATAGACTGCTCCATTTCTTCCAAACCAGATCCAGAGTTAAAGAGCTTTGGCTGAGCAAACCAGAATAAACTTTGATTCCAGACGCTAAAGAGTACAATTATCATCTAAGGTATACTTACCAGAAAGCCTAAATTCTCACTGTTAGAAGAGTATCATAAGTGAAATAACTCAGAAGCAGAAAATCAAATACCGCATGTCCTCACTGAACAATGGATACACATGGACATACAAATGGAAATAACAGACACTGGCAACTCCAAAAGGCGGGAGGGTGGGATGAAGGTGAGGGTTGAAAGATTACCTATTGGGTACAATGTTCACTATTTGGATGAGGGATGCATTCACCAGAAGTCCAAATCACATCATTACACAATATATCCATGTGAAATAGTTTGGATGTTTTTTGCCTCTAAATCTCATGTTGAAATGTAATCCTCAGTGTTGGAGATGGGGCCTGGTGGAAGGTGTTTGGGTCATTGGGGTAGACCCCTCATGAATGGCTTGGTGCCCTCCCCATGGTAATGAATGAGTTCTTACTTTATTAGTTACTGTGAAATATGAATGTTTAAAAGAGCCTAGCATCTCTCTTTCTCCCTGTCTCACCATGTGACATGCCTGCTCCCCCTTCACCTTCCACCATGAGTAAAAGCTCCCTGGGCTGCCCCAGAAGCTGAGCAGATGCTGGTGTCATGCTTGCACAGCCTGCAGAACCATGAACCAAATAAACCTCTTTCCTTTATAAATTACCCAGTCTCAGGTATTCCTTTATAGCAATGCAAAACAGACTAACGCACCATGTAACAAACCTGCACATGTACCTCCTGAATCTAAAATAAAATGTAAAAAAATTAAAATAAAATGAATACAAAAAGGAAAAAAATTACTTCTAACATGCATGGACACAGCTCTCATTTTTCTCTATCTTACAGTGATGCAAATGGTAGTAAAAGATCCCGAAGTATGCTAGGATTTCTTCTTTTCAATAATTACACCCATCCCTTCCGTAGATATTTTTCAAATATATAAACGAATTTGATTCTGTACAACAATCCTGTGCAGGAAGTACTGATAAGCCAGTATTACTATCCCCATTTCAGACTTGAGAAAGTAAGGCTCAGAGTGGGTAAGCTGAGTTGACTAAGTTTACTGGCATAATAAATGGAAAACCCAAGTCTACATTATCTGAATCTTGATCCAACACACATTCCCAAATTGCCTTTGGTGAAACATATATACATGCCACGAGACAGGCCTCTCAGGCAGCTGTAATCATGGGTAACCTGCTTTAAGAAAATCTTAGCTACAAACATTCAGATGAAATAATGGGTAAATAATAAAGGAAGGTGATGAATTATTTTGTACTTTAAAAGAGAGTTGTTTTTTGTTTTTTGGTTTTTTTTTGAGACAGAGTTTCACTCTTGTTGCCCAGGCTGGAGAGCAATGGCACGGTCTAGGCTCACCGCAAACTCCGCCTCCCAGGTTCAAGCAATTCTTTTGCCTCAGTCTCCCGAGTAGCTGGGATTACAGGCATGCACCACCATGCCCAGCTAATTTTGTATTTTTAGTAGATACGGGGTTTCTCCATGTTGGTCAGGCTGGTCTCGAACTCCCGACCTCAGGTGATCCACCTGCCTCAGCCTCTCAAAGTGCTGGGATTACAGACATGAGCCACTGCACCCAGCCTATAAAGAGAATTATATGATTTATTTAAATTTTTTGGATTTAAATTTTGAGCACAAACAGTCTTCCCAAATTAAATCCTTGCTGTTTTCCTCTCTGGTCAAAATACCACCCTCTTCTCCCCTTTGACTTTGATTTTTTAATTGACCCCAGTGGACTCTATTAACAACAATGTCTTTGTTGAGCAATTTGGGGATTACATCATGTGGAAGATTGCCCTTTATCCAGCTGTTACAGAATGAACTAAATATCCATGACCCAACTAGATACAACTTAAAGTGCAGAGGATTGGAGAATGTGAGCCTGGAGAATACCAGTCCTGGCTTCCAGCAAACCTAGTGGTTAAGAGGTCATAAGCTAGCTCTGAGTTTGAAACCAAACTCCACGACTTGGTCTTGGGACATTACTTAAACTCTTTAAGACTTCATTTTCTCATCTGTGAAATGTTGTCACGTGTAATATAATGTGTACTCCATATAACAGTAGTGTTATATGAGATATATAGAGAGTGCTTAGCACAATTCCAGGTTCATAGTAAATCCTCAATAAATGTCAGAGTAGATAATTATAATAGTAGCTATTATTATCATTATTCAGGAGAACTGAATCAACACATTAGTCCATCTTAATTTCAGTTCATCTTAAGTCTTAGATTAAACGTGTGAACTTTTGTCTTTACAAAGCCATGTAGGTTTTAAAAAACCAACAAATTCTGCAAATTACTGGGGATAAATACAAACTGGCTGATCAGTGATTTGCTTCAGTATTTTTCCAGGTATTAAAGCTAAACTAAGTTCTCTATTTTCTTGGTAAGGCTGTTCTTTTTCATCTTCAAAAAATGTCAATCTTTATGCTTTCTTCAGCATTCAGAGACTACACTCCTCAGTTGTGGTTACCTAAAATAATAATTTATGGCTATGCCATTAAATTAAATAGTACACGAAGATTTAGGGATATTCAAGACAGCTGATTTGAAAATATTAAAATTTTTAGAAATTTCTTTGATTACCAAATTTCCTATTTCATTTGCCTTTCTAAATCCCCACACACCCTCCAGAGATGTTGCCTCCATTAGCTATCTAATTACAATTGATAACATTTGGGGAAAATAAGGTTAAAGTTTTAAAAATGATTATTTCATCTTGTGCATGTTGTAAAAGCCAAGAGTGAATATAGAGAAAATGTAAAAAAGAAATAATGGGAGAGTTAAAAAATAATTTTCCTACAAGATAGATAAATATAAATCTACTTTTGGAATTAGAGTCAACAATCAGAGTTAACCATGCCAACATAAACAAAGGGCTTGTGAACCAGCAATTTCTAACACTGGAGATGTAACACTAACATCATCCTGAAGGGGACAGCCTTTTCCTGTTTTCCTGCTTCCTTCTTCCTGGAGAATTGCTTAAAATTTGCTTCATTTTCGCTTGAATGACCAATTACCTGATTTTTGGTCACAAGGGGGGGCTATTTTCTAACTTAACTACCAAAGACTTCGCCATGGAAAAGTCTGAAAATGCAAAAATAATGTTATGTTTCTGCTCCTGTTTCCTATTTGTTTTCCCTTTTTTAAAAAGAGGTCTGTGATTAATAAATTATGTTCAATGATCAGAAATATTCTTTGAGAGAATAACCATTTGATAGAATTAACACTATACTGCTTTAGGTGTTTTAAATGTTAAAAGTTTTTATTTCCTAATTAGCTTTCTAGTCGTAATTGGGAACAAAAATGAAGCAGGTGTGTGTGTGTGTGTGTGTGTGTGTTATTTACAAGTATGCATATTACACTAGACATATATCCTGGTATCTTAAATACCTCTATATGACTTATTCTGATGACGTCCTCAAGATGGACTGAGCATCTGGTTAAAAATGATACTATTTCCTTAAAACCATGTAACTTGAAACTTTTCTAGAAATGACATCACTCCATAGCACAGAGGTCAAGGTATAAATCCCTGACACGGCACACAAAGCTACATCTGCCTTCTGCTTTCCTTTCAAACTAATCTCTCAGCAGCCCAATAGTTTCCCTAGGAACTAATGACACCAATTCATCTAAGGCTCCTAAAGCTGATTCAGCTTGTTGCCTGCACAGGCTCCCTTCCCCCTCCCTGCCCCATGGCCATACACTATGGTAGAGGCAAATCCCAGCTCCAGCCCAAGGTCCAGCCACTGTTGGTCTCATTTCCCACATCAGAGGTTGGTGTAGTTAGGGACAGCAGTGAAATTTGGGCCCATGAGACTAAAGGGGAGTCTACTGGGAAGTTCCTAAGAAAGATTTCCATACTGAGGAAGACAGCATTTCTTTTTCCTTTGACTAGTGTTGTGCCCAGACATAGTGCCTAGCACTGCTGTGGCCATTAGATGACCAGGAGGAGAACCAGCCTGTGGGGAAGGTCAATACGCCAAGGATAGCAAAGCAGAAAGATGAGATGGATCTGTGTTTCCGATGGTGGATTCTGCCCCTAAATTAACCAATTCTGCTGTCACCCTTCCTCTGGGTTTCTTGTTTGAGCTCATACATTTTCTTACTTTTTTAGGCCATAATGAGTTTATTTTCTGTAGCTATCGGCCAAGAGCATTCTGACAGCTCCCCTAACAAGTGGGATACACTTTTTATGTCTTCATGCTTTTTCCTGAAATACAAGCAGGATCCCTGTTAGACTAAGGCACCTCATCCATGGTTCAAGGCCAAGTTCAAATTTTGCTTCCTCTATGAAGCTTTCCCTGTCACAGAGAAGCAGAATTAGTTACTTCCTTTTCTAGGTTCAGTTTTTTGCAACTTATCACAATTCATATCTCTCCTTCTCACTGGAGTGTGAAATACCATATACATTTTATAAGAGTGGGAATCGGCCGGGCGCAGTGACTCACACCTGTAATCCCAGCACTTTGGGAGGCCAAGGCGGGCGGATCACAAGGTCAAGAGATCAAGACCATCCTGGCTAACACAGTGAAACCCCGTCTCTACTAAAAATACAACAAATTAGCTAGGTGTGGTGGCACGCGCCTGTAGTCCCAGCTACTCAGGAGGCTGAGGCAGGAGAATTGCTTGAACCCGAGAGACGGAGGTTGCAGCGAGCTGAGATCGCTGCACTGCACTCCAGCCTGGGTGACAGAGCGAGACTCCGTCTCAAAAAAAAAAAAAAAAAAAAAAAGAGTGGGAATCAGTTACTGTTACCTCCAGTGCCTGCCATGCTGCCTGACCCATAAAGGGTGCTCCATAGATTTTTTTTTTTATGACAGAATCTGGCTCTGTCACCCAGGCTGGAGTGCAGTGGCACAATCATAACCCACTGCAGCCTTGGCCTCCTGGGGGCTCAAGCAGTTCTCCTGCCTCAGTCTCTTGAGTGGCTAGGACTACAGGTATGCACCACCACATCCAGACATTTTATTTTTTGTAGAGACAGGGACTTGCTATGTATTCTAGGCTGGTCTCGAACTCTTGGTCTCAAGCAATCCTTCCACCTCGGCCTCCTTAAATGTTGGGATTATGGGAGTGAGCCACTGTGACTGGCCAGATATTTCTTATTCACCTCTGCATCTCTAATAACTAGCATCCTTCTGAAGACATAATAGGAGATTAATAAATGCATGTTAAATCAGGCAGTAGTAAGTTTTCGTGGTTCTTTATGATGAAGGTGACATAGTTGTGAGATGTGATGGGGACAAGGGATGCCATTAAGGCAATGGACATATTCTTGTGGTGCTAAGAGATTGGACTATGTCCTCTATTTCAACTGCTAAACTTTCCCCAGGGAGTCATTTGTGCCATACTCTTGGTCCTAAGTAAACAGCTGCCATCAAACTAACAATTCAAAAAAGAACTACTTTAAATATAAAATATTTAATTTAAAATATATAATAAATGATATGCTTCCCATTAGTCCTAGTGGCTAAAAACTATCCGGCCTAATTAGGTCTCACCAGGGCTTAGGAGTTACCAGAGTTTGGACTGTCAAGTTCCAGATTCAACTCAACAAAATTCACCAATATTTGTATTCCTGCTATGTGTCAGGCGCTATATTAGTGCTGGGAATCTGGGAATATGAAGTCCTCAGGCAATTAACAGGTTAATGGAAGAAGCAGATACAGTTAGCTCTCTGTGGGTTCTGTATCCGTGGATTCAACCAACCACAGATCAAAAATATTTGGGAAAAGTATTGCAACTGTAATGAACGTGTACAGACTTTTTTCTTGTCATTATTCCCTAAACAATACAGTGAAGCAATTATTTACATACCATTTACATTGTATTAGGTATTATAAGTCATCTGGAGGTGATTTAGAGTATACAACAGGATGTACATAGGTTATATACAAAGGTTGTATTTTATATCAGGGACTTGAGCAGCCATTAACTGGTATCCAAGAGAGATCTTGGAACCAATCCTCTGTGGATACCAAGGGGCGACTTGACATAAATAAATACATAATATCTAAAACCGATCAAGTACAAAAAGCTTGGGAAATACAGCTGAGGAACAATGGATTCTGCCTAGGGGCAATGGAAATATCCTCACTTGTATTTCTTTAATGTTTCCTCTTAATCCAAGGAAGGTTTCTTCCTATAATTTGAGTCCTAAATTTGCCCATGCAAAAGTTATCATGTGACCACTTTCAAAAGCAAAAGTAGAGGTGTTAAGATTTCTAAATTTAACTAAAGCATTTACCCTTCTTATAAATAGTCTATCATTTGTTTCTTTACATTTCTAACCCCTCTCAAAGACAGTATCTGAACTGATAATCAGCTTAGATTTGCATCTTTGGAAAACATAGTTCTGGTAACTGTTTTCATTTTGTGCAAGCTGAAAGGCTAAAGCAGTGAAATCATATAACAAAAATAAGCACAGTATATTTTAGTATGGTACTATTAAGGGCTACAACTTCATCACCCTAACAAGATTATCTCCTTTCTCTGACTTCATTGTCTATTCATTTGATCACTGACTTAAAGCAATTTGAAATTGCTAACAGCTGCTTATACTTTATCTCTCAACCGAAGGGCAGAAACCATGTTTTACTTTATATTCCCTGCTAGCAGATAGTTGGGCAAATATTAGACCTTGGTGAGTGACAGATGCCACATATAGAAAGAGTGCTGGGCTCTGAGTTAGAATACCCACCTTAATTTCCTTGCGCTCTTTTGATTAGCTGTATGAACCTGGGCAGGTCATCTTGCCTCTCTAAACCCATTTCTACATCTATAAAACAGGATATTTTATAAATAACACTCACCTAGTGAGGGCCATTGGGAGCAGCACTAACAGGATAATGCATGTGAAAACAAAACATTGCAAAACATGAGATATATTGTCATACTGGTAAATTCTTACTGAATTGAATATTTTATTTATGTCTCTTGTGGGGATGGAAAAAGGCCCAAAACTACTATAAATGTCAGGGGTTATTTATATTTGAAATGGACAGAACAAGTTGCTTTGATCTCTGAGAGGTTATTGCTAATTTCCTTAATGTTAAAATGTAAACTTGGGCCAGGCGCGGTGGCCCACACCTGTAATCCCAGCACTTTGGGAGGCTGAGGCGGAAAGATCACCTGAGCTTAGGAGTTTAAGACCAGCCTGGCCAACATGGTGAAACTCCATCTCTACTAAAAATACAAAAAATTAACCGGACATGTTGCCTGTCGCCTGTAACCCCAGCTTCTCAGGAGGCTGAGGCTGGAGAATTGCCTGAACCCAGGAGGCGGAGGTTGCAGTAAGCCCAGATCGTGCCATTGCACTCTAGCCTGGACGATAAGAATGAAACTTTGTCTCAAAAAAAATCAAAACAAAACAAAATATAAACTCATTCAGTGTTAGCAAACCTATTTCAGTCTATAATATTTTATATACTATGATTATTCCTATTTTTATTAACAATTCCAACTTAAACCCCTAGTTTGTAAGTAATGGTACATTAGGAATAAAATCAATGATGCACTAGAATTGTATAGAAACAACTCAAGCACAAATTATATCAGATATACGTTCTAAAGCCTCAATTAACATAAATACTCTAATTCTCATTAAAAGCATCTCAGAGACAGTTATCTTTGTGTATGTGATTGGGATTTAATAACAGCAAACAAAAGAGTATGAATTTGAAGAACAAGAAAAGAGATTTCACATCATATTCTTTAAAGAGTTGCATAGGCATAAACAGAGTAACTTTGAGCATTATGTTACTCTGGAATTAAATGTACAATAGAAATAAGAATGATTGTATTAGCATAAGAATAAAAAGTTAGTCTGAAAGGTCATCTTGCGAGATCAGGTTTTTATGTGTTGTGTGGAAGAGGCAATGTTCTGAAAACCCACTGGGAGAAGGAAATTCATAAATATTAATAAATGAAAACATTATAGATAATTAAATATGCAGCAGCATGTGAGTTTGGATGGTTTTTATTGTCACAATATATGGTTGATATTTGGAGAAAGTATCTTATTATAAACTAGAAACATGCATATTTATTTATACAGATCATATTCTGGAAAACTTCATTCTTTAGCTTTTCTGAAACTTGAGGTATCACAAGTTCTGAAACTTATGAAATTACATGGAAGATTTTTTTCTTTTTGATTATATGCATTCTAACCAGCAAGACCCTCATCATTTCTCACCCAGTTATTGCATTAGTAGTTCTCTTTACAGGTCTCTTGTCTCAAGGTGTGATGAAGAAGTTAAGTTCTTGCCAATGGAATGCCAGTAGAAGTTATGTGTAACACTTCAGGATTATTCACTTACAGGGAAGGTGTGCCATTCTTTTTCCCCTTTGCCCTCCCTACTTGCTGGAATGTGTTTTTGTTTTTTTGCTTGTTTTTGAGATGGAGTCTCACTCTGTTGCCCAGGCTGGAGTGCAGTGGCACTATCTGTGCTCATTACAACCTCTGCCTCCCAGGTTCCAGGGATTCTCCTGCCTCAGCCTTCAGAGTAGCTGGGACTACAGGCACATGCCACCATGCCCGGCTAATTTTTTGTATTTTTAGTAGGGATGGGGTTTCACTGTGTTAGCCAGGATGGTCTCAATCTTGTGACCTTGTGATCTGCCCACGTTGGCCTCCCAAAGTGCTGGGATTACAGGTGTGAGCCACTGTGCCCGGCCTGGAATGTGTTTTTACCAAAATGGTGGGGAGCCATACTGGACCAAGAAGATGAAGTCAACTCTCTGTGGATGGATGAGCATGACATCCATCTGTATGGATAGAACTATGACACAGAGGGACACTATGAAGATTTCCTATCAGTCCCATTCTCCTCATGCCCAGACTATTATAAGATAGAAATACATTTCCATCTTGTTTAAGCACTCTTTATTTTTTGTCTCTGTTACAGCAGCCAAACCTCTAACTTAAATTATGCATGAAATCTATTGTGATTAATTCTTTTCAAATATATTTCCCCTAGAAGATGAAGTCCTTGAGGATTATGACTTTATCTTATTCATCTTTGTACCGCCAGTGTACCTATCCCATAGAAGTACTCAATAAAAGCTTGTTAAAAAAAAGTAAACAAATAAACAAATACAGATCCTAATGGAAATGATCTTCCATTGCTACTGGATAGTTGCCCTACAGGCAGAGTCAAATGAAAATGATAAGATTCGAAGCTAAGTGTCTCATCAAGTGAGAGGAGGGAGGCTAATGAGCCACCACCCTGAGAAATATGAGGAGATATTCTGATGAGAGATGACATGAGTCAGAAAGGCTTGCCTGTTCTGAAGGTTTAGGGGATGCAAATCATCTCTACTCTACAACTGATCATCAGAGGTATTCTTTTTTTTTTTTTTTTAATTGAGATGGAGTCTTGCTCTGTTGCCCAGGCTGGAGTGCAGTGGTGCAATCTTGGCTCACTGAAACCTCCACCTTCCGGGTTCAAGCAATTCTCCAGCCTCAGCCTCCTGACTAGCTGGGACTACAGGTGCGTGCCACCATGCCTGGCTAATTTTTTATATTTTTAGTAGAGACGGGGTTTCACCATGTTAGCCAGGATGGTCTCAATCTCCTGACCTCATGATCCACCTGCCTCGGCCTCCCAAAGGGCTGGGATTACAGGTGCGAGCCACCGCGCTCAGCTCATAAGTATTCTTCAGGCAAAAAACAAGTGTTTATAAAGTGCTTAATATAATAAAAAGAGGAACAGGGCTGGGTGCGGTGGCTCAAGCCTGTAATCCCAGCACTTTGGGAGGCCAAGGCGGGCGAATCATGAGGTCAGGAGATTGAGACCATCCTGGCTAACATGGTAAAACCCCGTCTCTACTAAAAATACAAAAAATTAGCCAAGCATGGGGGCACACCCCGGTAGTCCCAGCTACTTGGGAGGCTGAGGCAGGAGAATCGCTTGAACCCAGGAGGCGGAGGTTGCAGTGAGCCGAGATCACAGTCACTGCACTCCAGCCTGGGCGACAGAGTGAGACTCTGTCTCAAAATAAATAAATAAATAAATAAATAAATAAAACAAAGGAATAAGACAATTGCTTCTGTTGGAGGTAGCTGATTTGTGGCAGAGAGGCTCCAGCAATATGTGGCAGCCAGAAATCATGGGAGCCCCAAGGTGTAACTGCCTGACTTTGGTTTTGGAAGCTTTTGTGTCTTCACGGCTAGAACCACACCACTTGCCTCAACAGGTTTCAATTCTGACCCAGACTCAGAAAACTCTGGGGAACTCTGTGAAGTTGTGCATACCACTTCAGGATTATTCCTTTAAAGGGAGGGTGTGCCACTCTTTTTCCCCTTTGCCCTCCCCACTTGCTGGAATGTTACCAAAATGGTAGGGAGCCATAGTGGATCAGGTGGATGAAGTCAACTCTCAGAAAACCCTGGGGAGCTCTGTGTGCATCTAATTCTAGGAACTTGGCTCCAGCTTTGTTTCTTGTGACAATCTCTGTCTTGACATATTGACTAAGCTCGGGGAGTTCATCTTTCTCTAAGCTTGATTACATTTCCTTGAAGCTGGGGTTTGACCACATATCCTTGAGCTCCAACTCCTATGGCATGTTCTTGAAAGACACCTTTTCTCAACAAAGTTATAGTTGAGAATGAGTGGGAA